>NW_028156294.1:0-87793 GCF_964263955.1 Coregonus lavaretus
TGTGGACTTATCAGCATTCTGGGGATAGTTACCCCACGCCGAGCCGGCCCGTCAGACTCAAGGAGAGGGCCGCAGGCTGTGTTGGGGGGGTCTCTCTCTCCTGGGGTGGGACTGAGAGACAGGCCTTTTTAAATAATGTATTTCTGTTGCGACGTTGCATGGCTTAGAGATGCCACACAGGACCAAACGCACATGCACTCACTGAACCCCACACTGAATGAAGCCCTGATATCTCATCTCCATACACTAGCTATTGCAGTACTGCTTCAACATTAAATAGCACTTTTATGTAGACGTCAGCTTTCCCACCAGACTGAGCACTAATCAGTATGCAATCTGTATGTGTAGGTATGAGTGTGTCTGTGTGTGTAGGTATGAGTGTGTCTGTGTGTGTAGGTATGAGTGTGTCTGTGTGTGTAGGTATGAGTGTGTCTGTGTGTGTAGGTATGAGTGTGTCTGTGTGTGTGCTTGTCCTTGCCTGCCTGCATGCCTGTTTGTGTGGCTAGGTGTGTGTCTAGGTTTGTGTCTAGGTTTGTGTCTGTGTGTGTGTATTCAAGCTGATGGTAAATTTGAATACTATAGGCAAGGCTTTGTTCGTTCCGCCTTCCGGTTATTCCAGATAAGATCTTGGTCACCCACTTCACCCTTGGTCTGTCCACAGAGAAGGTAAGGCGAGCCTTTTCTCAATTCAGTCTTCTCCACAGAACAATGATACAGCATATATCCATCACTGCATTGATTACAAGTGTTACATGAAAAGGATCAACATAACAAGCTACAAAAACAATGACTCCTCAGTGAACATGAACCTGTATACTGCATTCTATAGACAATCCATACAGGTAGTTCAAGATGTTTCACTGTCTCTCTAGTATGGACGCATGCAATGGAGTGGAGAGCGATTAAGAACAGCCAGTAAAATCTATCTGTAAGACTCAGTTACAGGCTATGTTGAAGTGGTTCCAAGCTACGCATACTGACAGTTTCCAAGTTTCCTCTTCCATCCTGAACAGGGCTGTCATTGTTGCATCTGGAATCAATCTCAATCCCTCCTCTACTAATGCCATGTCCTCTTAAACTGACAATTAACTCCATGATAACTTCAGTAACTCAAGGTCTGTTTCTGGAGGAATATTGATAATTACTGTAGCTTCTATGACTGACTGATAATACAGCACGAAACATCACAAAGGCCTTTAATATGAGGGAGGAAATTAAAATGTTTTGATGGGACACCCCATCAAATTGAATAAAACAATTGGGGGTCTATTTGCGAGTACTTTTTAGATTGGGGTGGGGTTAGGGGGTTGGTACTGTAGAGGGTGCTGTCACAGATGCATTGGAAGGTATTTAGGTCATCCTTCTCAATGCACACCATCTGAATCAATTTCCGATCTAGTTTCCCCTAATGCAAGCCACATATGCGGCCATTGGGAGCAGTAATGTGACACAGACACGTGAAGCTCCACTCAGGTGGTCCCTGCTCCCATCTGCAAGGGACACAAGGGCCCCGGCTGGGCTCCCCACTCATACACACAACAGTCAATCATACAGTCCCCCCCCCTGACTCCAGCCTGCTCAGGCAGCCCGCAGCGGATAGCCAGTCCAGCTTTCCTCAATCCCCAGCCCAGACCCCCTCAGCACAACACAACACAAGGCCCTCCGCCCTACCGCCCAGAGCAGAGCTGAGAGACAGACAGGTCTGTGAATAGGCATGAAGTCTGAATAGGCATTTCATCAGAAAGGACTAATGGGTGGTCTCTGGATGTCAGGAATGGACTGCCGCATTTCAGTGGCATAGCCAAAGGAACTCTCTCTCGCTCATGCAATGTCACCCAAGACAATAATCTGTTGAAATGTTCTAGTTCTAGATTTCATGAAAACCCTTTAACTTTGTTTTCGCTCTTTGTAGTCTGATTTTCAAAGTCACTCCTCTCTCACTCTCTGAGCAGAAAAGTTATTCTAGTGAGTCTCTTTATGTTTATTAAAATCTGTCAAGAAAAATTGTTATTGATGATACAAATAGTATAGTGGTACAAAGAGTATAAGCATTAGTTTCTCTGCCTTTATCATGATCTCCATCATGGTGAACTGGTATCCTGAGTCTGACGGAGATTCCCACCATGCAGGCTGGTCTTCCAGGTGGGACCTGTCTCCCTGCCTGCTCCCTGAGTTTATGTTGTGGAAACACTGGGGGTGGGGATGCAGCGGGCCACTGGAAGGTGGATATCCCTGTCTGTCATCATCCCACTGCAGAACACATACACACGCACACGCACACACACACACGCACACACACACACACACACACACACAAAGACCCTGACACCGGCTGTAGGCTTTGATCACCCTCAGCCTCAGATCTTCTTCAGCTCCTCTGCCATTTAGAGGTGTTTACACAACTGCATTCTTATCAAGTAGGATGTCAATACATGGATTCCCCCAACTAAAAAGGGTGTGAAAAGGAAGGGGAAGAAGATGGAACTGCATGTGGTAAACAAAAAGACCATATGCATGCCAGTATCAGTCCCTGAAGTAGCCTAATGATTAGAATATATACTGTACAGTCAGGCATCAATTCACAGATGGCACACTGTACTCCACAACCTCCAGGGTATTGCCTGTTTCTCTTTCTCCACACTGACTTAGCTGTTTTAGCCTGTAGTCCGGCGATGGTGCTGCTGAGATCTCAACTGCTGGACAGAGACTATACGCTGAGTAGGAGTAATCCATCACAGGCCTTATCAAATGTAATAGAGATTCAACACGTTTTTATGAGTCTCAGCGCTCGTTCAGCGCTCGCTCAGCGCTCAGGTGGAGAGTGCTGTAGTGAATAGGGAAATAAAGCCAAGGTTGTACTCGATGTATTGCACTGAGTACAGGATGGGGGCAGTGCAGGCCAGGGGGAGCTGTGATGCTGCAGCATGCAGCCACACACCCTTCCTCCAGATGGGGGGGGGGGGGGGGGGGGGGGGGGGGGGGTCTAAATGAAGACCACCTGGACCAGGGCTAATCCCCCCGACACCATCCCCTAAAATGCCTCATGGACTCATTGGATTTACACAGTTTGGGATTTGAAAGGTATGGGAATGGTTTTGGTTTGACGGAAAGGGGTGCACAGCGCACAGGCTCTGATGACATGTACCTCGGTCAGGCCATAGTTCATGTATACAGTCAGTTGAGCCTATGAGCTCCTAAGGAGGATATACTGGCTGATGTATTAGTCAAGATATTGTAGACAGGGTTACTATCAATACTCTCTAACTGGTTTTGATGTTCAGTACATGTTGGTAGGGGGGTAGCTTTGAATTTGAACATACTGTATATGGAAGGTGTATATATACAAAAGTATGTGGACACCCCTTCAAATTAATGGATTCGGCTATTTCAGCCACACCTTTTGCCGACAGGTGAATACAATTGAGCACACAACCATGCAATCTCCATAGACAAACAATTGCAGTAGAATGGCCTAACTGAAGAGCTCAATGACTTTCAATGTGGCACCGACATGAGATGCCACCTTTCCAACAAGTCAGTTTGTCAAATGTATGCCCTGCTAGAGCTGCCCCGGTCAACTGTAAGTGCTGTTATTGTGTAAAGGCCACACAGCCGCGAAGCGGTAGGGCACACAAGCTCACAGAACGGGACCGCTGAGTGCTGTAGTGCGTAGAAATTGTCTGTCCTCAGTGCAACACTCAATACCGAATTCCAAACTCCCTCTGGAAGCAGCGTCAGCACAAGAACTGTTCGTCGGGAGCTTCATGAAATGGGTTTCCATGGCCGAGCAGCCGCACACAAGCCTAAGATCACCATGCGCAATGCCAAGTGTTGGCTGAAGTGGTGTAAAGCTCACTGCCATTGGACTCTGGAGCAGTGGAAACGTGTTCTCTGGAGTGATGAATCACGCTTCACCATCTGGCAGTCCGACGGACGAATCTGGGTTTGGCGGATACCAGGAGAATGCTACCTTCCAACTTTGTGGCAACAGTTTGGGGAAGGCCATTTCTTGTTTCAGCATGACAATGCACCCGTGCACAAAGTGATGTCCATTCAGAAATGTTTTGTTGAGATCGGTGTGGAAGAACTTGACTGGCCTGCACAGAGCCCTGACCTCACCCCAATGGAACACCTTTGGAATGAATTGGAACGCCGACTGCGAGCCAAGTCTAATCGCCCAACATCAGTGCTCGACCTCACTAATGCTCTTGTGGCTGAATGGAAGCAAGTCCCCGCAGCAATGTTCCAACATCTAGTGTGCGCCATGTTCCATGTACAAGTCAGCTGTTTCGAATGCTTGTGCCAATAGGTATCCAAAGATTACCAGAATACGACGAATTACGGCAATAGACTGCCATCTTCACCTTAATTGCATTTAATGCAGATCAGATTTACTGATATCTTTTTTGAGCAGTGCTTGTCAGATAGTATAAGTGGCCTGATAATAATAATAATATCTGTTTTCCTTTTACTTTGTTGCACCGAACTTAAATGACAAACATCTGCGACACACACACACACACACACACACACACACACACACACACACAGACAGAGCGAGATAATGTGATCAAATAGTCCACGGAGACTGGTTGTCTACGCATGTCTGTAGATATGATCAAACTGGGCAGCATGTTAACATTAACAGGTGTGGCACCAATTTCCTCTGGCCGCAGGCAGTCCAGGTACCGGGAAAAAAGCCCCAATGTCCTGCGAACGATCTTGATTCAAAGAGTGTAGTGTATCGATCCTGGATGTTTTTCAATAATGTAACACAGGTAATACACTACATGACCAAAAGTATGTGGACACCTGGTCGTCGAACATCTCATTCCAAAATCATGGGCATTAATATGGAGTTGGTCCCCGCTGCTACAACAGCCTCCACTCTTCTGGGAAGGCTTTCAACTAGATGTTGGAACATTGCTGCGAGGACCTGCTTCCATTCCGCCACAAAAGCATTAGTGAGGTTGGGCACTGATGTTGGGCGATTAGGCCTGGCTCGCAGTCAGCGCTCCAATTCATCCTAAAGGTGTTCGATGGGGTTGAGGTCAGGGCTCTGTGCAGGCCAGTCAAGTTCTTCCACACCAATCTCGACAAACCATTTCTGTATGGACCTCGCTTTGTGCATGGGGGCGTTGTATGAAAAATGTATGCACTCACTAACTGTAAGTCGCTCTGGATAAGAGCGTCTGCTAAATGACTAAAATGTAAATGTAAATGTTGTCATGCTGAAAAAAGAAATGGCCTTCCCCAAACTGTTGCCACAAAGTTGGAAGCACAGAATCATCTAGAATGTCATTGTATACTGTAGCATTAAGATTTCCCTTCACTGGAACTAAGGGGCCTAGCCTGAACCGCCCCAAAAACAGCCCCAGACCACTACTCCTCCACCAAACTTTACAGTTGGCACTATGCATTCAGGCAGGTAGCGTTCTCCTGGCATCTGCCAAACCCAGATTCGTCCGACTGCAAGATGGTGAAGCGTGATTCATCACTCCAGTGAACGCGTTTCCACTGCTCCAGAGTCCAATGGCTGCGAGCTTTACACCACTCCAGCTGATGCTTGGCATTGCGCATGGTGATCGGCCATGGAAACACATTTCATGAAGCTCCCGACGAACAGTTCTTGTGCTGACGTTGTTTCCAGAGGCAGTTTGGAACTCGGTAGTGAGGGTTCCAACTGAGGACAGACGGTTTTTACGCGCTACGCGCTTTAGCACTCAGCGGTCCCGTTCTGTGAGCTTGTGTGGCCTACCACTTTACGGCTGAGCCGTTACAGTTGACTGTGGCAGCTCTAGCAGGGCAGAAATTTTACGAACTGACTTGTTGGAAAGGTGGCATTCTATGATGGTGCCACGTTGAAAGTCACTGAACTCATCAGTACGGGCCATTCTACTGCCAATGTTTGTCTATGGAGATTTCATGGCTGTGTGCTCGATTTTATACACCTGTCAGCAACGGGTGTGGCTGAAATAGCCGAATCCACTAATTTGAAGGGGTGTCCACATACTTTTGTATATATAGTGTATCATCTCTCAAAATGCCATCCAGGAAATATATATCACACTGGGTCTGGGGTCATTGAACAAAGTGACTACCACGATACAGCGTGAAATCTCCAACAGCTTTATCTCCTTAGCATTTCTGATGGCTAATTTTTGCACTATAGTATCTGTGGAGTTGGGAGCAGGGAGTTGCAGCTACTAGGGCTTCATCAAGAAAAGTGGACAAAATGGCCATAATATATGATATATTATACTGATGACATATGATGTATTGAGACATGTTTTCAATTCAGAGCAGTCTGATTCATCATCACCTTTAATTTGTCTTAGGAACTTGATATGATTCAAATACTTTTCATTTTCTCATAAAACAATGCATCATCAGACTAACACACATCTGTTCGTGTTACTTTTTCTAATTAGTCCACCATGTCAAAAGCTGTTGGTTTCTATCTTTCCCCACGGCCACTAAATTAGTTACTAAACTTAATTTTGAACCCCATGTTATATCCTAATTATTTATAAAAAAGATCTGTCAACGGTATTTTGCAGTGGGGTCGCACTCACTGGACCAGGCAAAGACAGGATGAGCCAGCAAGCCTCTCCCCAGGGGCAAGGTAATTATTGTAAACCAAAACTGAAACTAAAATGAAAACTAAACTATTTAGTCAACTGAAATAAAATAATTAACAAATCCGTTTGAAAAACTACAACTATACTGAAACTATTATCTTTGACTCCAAAACGAACTAAAATAAAACAAAAACCATCATGAATTGTGTTCATAAATCGAATGGGGTTTTCAAGCTACTGAATCTGGCGGGTAAATATGGCCAGGAGATGGTGATTTTTCAAAAAGGCCTAAAGTAGCTTGTGCATCCCTATCACTATAGCTATCACTAGCTAACAGGGGGGAAAAGGCTAGGTGGCTAACTTGATTTCTATTACATGTACTACTAAAGTTAAAAAGCATTGGATTTGTGTAAACATGGGCGAGAGAGAGTTTCCTTCCACCATATTTTTTGCACCAGACTCTGCACTATTCCTTTAAAATCCAAGGCACATTGAGATTTACTTTATAATTTAAACCTAACCTTAGCTCTCGAGAACCCAATTCCATACATCCATAGGGTTCCATACAGCGGGGCCAACGTGTGCAACTGTACGGATGCTCTGTCTACACATTAATCATTGAGTGTAATACGGTTTTGGAAACCTCAGAAATTCTACATTCGTTTCACCCCAAAATTATTTTACCAATACAAAAGATACACTTACTGTGCATTGTTATAACACAGATTCCCACTGAGGTGCTTTGCGTTGCACTTCCTGAGCTAATGGAAACTCGGGAGGGAACACAAAAAACTTCTGTGGAAATCTGTGGTAAAACAGTAAGTGTATCTTTTGTATTTGTAAAGATATTTTTGGATAATAATTAAGTTGAGTGCAATCAAGCATCAATTGTGTCTCTAGATAGAACGTTTCAGACTTGACCAAACCACCCCAGCTAATCAAACGGGATGTGGAATGACTCCAATGTAGCACTGGAGTCATGAGAAGGGCTAACCTAATCTATGACCTGACCCCTCACCTTGTATATTACCGCCCCCCAAATGGCTCCTAGTCTCCCACACACAGTGGCTTGCGAAAGTATTCACCCCCCTTGGCATTTTTCCTATTTTGTTGCCTTACAACCTGGAATTAAAATTGATTTTTTGGGGGTTTGAATCATTTGATTTACACAACATGCCTACCACTTTGAAGATGCAAAATATTTTTTTATTGTGAAACAAACAAGAAATAAGACCAAAAAAAACAGACAACTTGGGCGTTGTTATGTACCCCGTGGCTTTAAAAGTCTAGGGTGGTAGGAAAAGAGGCCCGTAACATAACTCATGCAAATTAGGCTATTGCCAAGGAACAGTGAGAACAAAATACGCCAACAATCAAATGCTACCGTCAAAAACAAAATGTTTATTATAAAACACACAGTAAATTGTTTGGGGAAAAGGGGCTGAGCTGGACCCAAGGAATGAAACAATAAAGTCAAAAACCCCTAAACTGATCTTGCCTGCCTCAATAACTACTAAGCTTACTGCTAACCTTACAAAAATACAGTGGGTGGTACGCTCAGGTCTAACTAGTGTGTTTAGACAAGGTTTTCCTACGGGTAGTGTATGCCCAAGGGCGACTTGCTGAATCCCCCTTTTCCCAGGCACAAACAAACAATATAGGTACCATATGGACTAAACAGTTAACGAGTGAGTACACAAAAACAAGACACCACCGATACATACTCACAAACAAAAAGAGTCTCTCAGAAAACACAACTGACTAGTTTTTAAAACAAGGGGATGTGTGATATGATTGGGTAAGAAAACAGAAACAGGTGGTGCAATCAGGAGAAATGTCCACTGATTGGTCTACCTCAGCAATCATCAGATTAACTGATGACTGACAGGTGGGACACACCAACGACCTCCAATCAGGAACACAAAGGACACCTGGTGATTAGGGCAGAAGGAGAGGAAAAACACAAAAACACATACAGGATACCTGTATCCGTAACACTCCCACCCTTAAAAGAGCAAACCACAATGGTTTGCGACACACGTACTATCACAACACACGAGACAAAGCATATGCCAACACATTATCCAAACCCTTTTTGTGGCGGATCTCCAAATTATAATTTTGCACAACAAGTGCCCAACGCATAAGGCGTTGCTTCTGGTTGTACATTCGGTGGAGAAAAACTAAGGGGTTATGGTCAGTATACACTATCACTGGTAGTGCACTGGAACCAACATAGACTTCGAAGTACTGCAGAGCTAACAACAAAGCTAGGGCTTCTTGTTCAATGGTTGAATAGTTAGTTTGACATTTGTTAAATTTCCGCGAAAAATAACAGACAGGATGCATTTTGGCGAACATCAAACGTGTTTGCTTATTTTTTTCTTTAAGCAATGGCTTTTTTGCTGGCAACTCTTCCGTAAAGCCCAGCTCTGTGGAGTGTACGGCTTAAAGTGGTCCTATGGACAGATACTCCAATCTCCGCTGTGGAGCTTTACAGCTCCTTCAGGGTTATCTTTGGTGTCTTTGTTGCCTCTCTGATTAATGCCCTCCTTGCCTGGTCCGTGAGTTTTGGTGGTCGGCCCTCTCTTGGCAGGTTTGTTGTGGTGCCATATTCTTTCCATTTTTTAATAATGGATCTAATGGTGCTCCGTGGGATGTTCAAAGTTTAGGATATTTTTTATAACCCAACCCTGATCTGTACTTCTCCACAACTTTATCCCTGACCTGTTTGGAGAGCTCCTTGGTCTTTGGAGGGAGCTGAAAGTCTTGCCCAGCGACAGCCCCGAAACCTGAAGGATCTGGAGAAGGTATGGAGGAGTGGGCCAAAATCCCTGCTGCAGTGTGTGCAAACCTGGTCAAGACCTACAGGAAATGTATGATCTCTGTAATTGCAAACAAAGATTTCTGTACCAGATATTAAGTTCTGCTTTTCTGATGTATCAAATACTTATGTCATGCAATAAAATGCAAATTAATTACTTAAAAATGATTTTCTTGATTTTTGTTTTAGATTCCGTCTCTCACAGTTGAAGTGTACCTATGATAAAAATTACAGACCTCTACATGCTTTGTAAGTAGGAAAACCTGCAAAATCGGCAGTGTATCAAATACTTGTTCTCCCCACTGTATATACTAAGATCGTGTGACAGATCATGTGACACTTAGATAGCACACAGGTGGACTTTATTTAACTAATTATGTGACTTCTGAAGGTAAATTGGTTGCACCAGATCTTATTTAGGGGCTTCATAGCAAAGGGGGTGAATACATATGCACGCACCACTTTTCCGTTATTTATTTTTTTGAATTTTTTGAAACAATCTATTTTTTTCATTTCACTTCACCAATTTGGACTATTTTGTGCATGTCCATTACATGAAATCCAAATAAAAATCCATTTAAATTACAGGTTGTAATGCAACAAAATAGGAAAAACGCTGAGGGGGATGAATACTTTTGCAAGGCACTGTATGCTTTCTGTCCCTAAAACTTAAACTAAAACTGAAACTAAATAATATACAAACGAAATATAAATATTTTATACAACTATAACTAAATAAAAACGAGCAAATCCAGTCTGAAAACTAACTGAAACTAAAATAAATTCAAAATAAAAACCAAAAACTAATAGAAATAAAAACGAATATTATTTCACAAAACTATAATAACCTTGCCCAGGGGTCATTCATTAATTCTCCCAGTCTAAACTGGCATTCCGTAGGGCCCCTTAATGGACTGCTGTGGACCCGAACTCCAAGCTCTCACTGGATACTCAAATCCATTCCCACCCAATACGCTCCCGTTATTTTGGTTTCCAGTTCGCAAATAGTGCTGCAGTTGTCTCGCCGGGGGGTTTCAGGGCTTTAACAGGCATTCCTCTGCTTTCCCACTTCCTCACATTGAAAACACGCCCAGTCAGCAAGACAACAAATGCCATCCACTATCCATATCCATGCTATGGGTTCTTTCTGAGATGAGGTTTACATTTAGTTTTCACATGGGTGTATGCCAATAATATACTTATTTGAACATACTGGGATAGTCTTTACATTTCCCAAAGTTAACCCTGGTCCTGCTCTTATCTTCATCTATGTGGGCATCAGAACTGACCCTTGCCTTGTTGAACAGGACACTATTACCCATGGAGATTGGGTAACTAATAGGGCAGGAGAAGAGAGAAGATTAAAGGATATGTGTGTGCGAGAGGTGAACGTCGTCTGTAAGCATGAGGTCACGGGCAGTCGGAAGTACACACAGCAAGCTCATTTCCCTTGAGCTTTGCTCTCTGGGATATCTAAACATCACCTGTTGATCCTGACCTACTGAGAGAGACAGGGGGGAGGGAGGGAGGGGAAGTGGAGACATGAGAAATGGGAGAAAGAGACATTGATAGACGGAAATAAGAGAGGGGGGGGGGGGGGGGGGGGGGGGGGCAAACAGAGAGAGAGAGGAAGTGAGACAGAAAGTGAGACATTCTGATGTGGTAGAGAAGAAACATGACCGTTACTGGACCTGGTTATAATACCTACCCCCATCACCAGGTGTAGGACCATTAAGGCATATTCATCATATCCTGCTATACTACCTCACAGAGAGAACTGAGAAACAGGACCGAAACCAGGGCTGTCTTTACCCATGAGGTCATCTTCAAGGGACCGTTTTCAGGATATTGTATACTAAAAACAGGCGGAAGAAAATGGAAGACCCCCTATTGGACTGTCATCAAATCTCATGAGTCAGTGCAGCTAAAAGTTCACAGCTGTTAATAATCCAAACACTGGGCATCTGTCTCTGGCATGTACCATGGCACTTATCACCAGCGGATTAGTGCACTATGTGACACTAGAAAATGCAAAGCTCTCCAAATGAAATGGTCAGTGTTTTATATTTTGTCGTACTTTGATCTAAAGTAATGAGTTTTAGTGATTGTAGGTAAAGCATACTATATGCATTTAATGATCGTTAGATATATATCAAAGAACTCACACTGATGTCAAATTCTGTGTCCCACACCCTTCCAATAATTGTTTATCTAGGCCAAACAAACTTCTCTTGGCAAGTATGTGTCGTGAGTAGAGGGTAAGAGTACACTGGCATGCCGGTGTCCGTTCCTCATGTGACTGTTTAGGGGCCTGTGCCTCACGGCCTCGAATGGGAAATAGAAATGTGATTGCCAGTAAATCAGACAGCTGCTACAGGGAATATGTTTCTCAATGAAACCTGATAACTCTGAGACATTCACATGGATCATATAGCAGGCATCACGCTGGGTGTAGAGACATGTCTGGGTCTAATATACCCAGGCAGCCATGGCTCCTGTTTTGGGTCTTCTGCTAGAGTCGCATAAGGTTTATATTCCAACCTCAAACTTTACACCAATCCCATACCATTTCTGTTAAAGGAGGCCTTTCATTAATTGTTCGTAATTCATTTAAATTAAATATGATTTGAAGGGGTTTGAATGTGCTGTGTGGCAATTTTTTCCTCCACCTCAATGTATCGCAATCAGCAGTGGGCTAATCAGTATAACTATGTTATATATCACACTTGATCCTTTCTTTCAAACAGTAATGTAGCCATCTACAACCGGAACATTCCCATTCCCAGTGCTCCCTCATCCATCTCGTCCCCTGGTCCCCCATTAGCGTAGTAAAATGTATCCAGAGGTAGTGGAGGTGGTGGTGGTAGCCTATGTTTGCACCGAGAGGGGATGAGTGGAGAAATCACAGCCTGGAGACAGGGGTTTGGAAAAAGGCATATTCAGAGTGGACAAGATTAATGGAACTTTTATTTCCAGATCAAACCCCTTATAGCCAGGTTGTGCTCACATATAGATTTAGAAAAGACAGGGGAGCGGAGAGAGGACAGGGGAATACCTGTACATGTTGTTCAGAACATCCTCTCACATGTAGCATATTGCGAGTATATTTGAGAGTTCCACATCTAAAACAACTCAGCTTTTGTAATGAAGATTTACCATACCTGCTTTTTTGTGTTGTTTTGCACAGTTCAACTTCGGATGTGTGAAGGCATCTGAGAACTAAAAAGCAACTATTAGGGCATAAAGTTAGCCCAATGAAGTGATAATTCCATTTTGCAAAGAGTGTTTTTGTTGACAGCTTGCCTGTGATGCAGTAGGTCCAACACCACAATGCTGATCAAGAGCCTTTCTTAGCCCTTCTCTCACAGCCATTCAACACTCACTCAAAAGTAAACACTGGTCCTGTCAAGCTGTTTGGGGATTTTAAAATACAAGACAACCATTTCTGAAAAGCGCCATTCAATTATGTGAGAGTACTACTGTTTTCAATACAATCATCAAAACGTACTATGAAACCTGAACTCTATACTATGAAAGCCCTATATTGTCCATCTGTGGTTCCATTTTTGTTAATGGAAATCTAACCAAACCAAAAGCGTTTATTTGTTTTTTAGTTTTGATTTCTGGTGTTCTCCCATAATAAGATGAGTCATTGGGGAAGACAATACAATGCATGGAGAGAGTTGGGTTAGGACTGGGACAGAGAGCTGTTTTGACAGCTTTTTAAAGCTGTTTCCAGGGCTAAGACTAACAATGCTTCACTCAATGGGCAGGAAACAAGCTGACAGGTCACTGTGTTTAAGTTGGGCTCGGTTCGGCGCAGCAGCGCAGCGGTGGAAGCAGAAGTTCCTCAGCTCAGGGGGACTTAACCTAGAGTGCAAGCCAACACAGGTCTCAGGTGGCTGGCTATGCAGCTCCTTGATCATCCACCATGAGAACCACCTGGGGGAGGAGTGGTGAGGGGAAGGTTTGTGGGGGAGATGAGGGTTGGAGGGCAGGGGTGAAGAAAGGGGAGGGAAAGAGGGAGGAAAGATACGGTCTGGTCACCATTTTATGTGTGACACAGTAACCCTCCTTCCACACCCCACTGCCTTCTCATTCTCCTCAGGATGCTTTAAAAGGGTAACTCTCAACCCCAATTTCAGGCTTTACCCAACCCCTTCAAATAAAAATAAAAAATGCATTCAGGTGAGAAGTTGTAGGTGGAGGGAATTGCTCAGATATATTCATTTTGGAGGTTGGTAAACGTAGTTGTACCTGATCCCAACACTTTCTCACTAAAGCATACTTAACAGAAATCCACTGGCACTCTCTGATAATATAATTATGTGCATTGTGAGCTAACATGGCTCTGGATAGTTAGCTCACAGTGGTAAGGCGCTGATGTCCTTATGTCAATTGCAACTTGCGGTGTAAGTTGAAATTTTTTTTTAAATGTGGACTCACATTTATTGCTGTATTGTGTTGAGAAGAAAAGTGCAATCATCACCTTAAAAATAAATATTGGGGGCGCAATTCAATCCAACCCGCATTGCAGTATTTACGCAGTAGCTCTTTTTCCAGTGTTGAAATTAACTCACAGATTGGTCTTGGGTACTGTATAAAAACCTACAACTACTACCAGGGCAACCCCTCTCAAAGGTATGCTTTCACTTTTCAGAATTAGTAGTGTGTGGGCATGGGATGAATATTGTAAATAAAGGATTTGAAAGAGAAGAAGATATCTGCCCCATATGGGATTAGAACTCACAACAATTGGCCAACTTTCTTGCGGAATGCACTACCAATCAGTCATAGCGGTTGGTAAAAAATACAATGAGTTGACAGGACCACCATTGTTATCTATTTCTTGTTATGATGGATGTAGCTACGAATTTAAACGTATAATCCTCAAAGCCAACATGTTTGTTTGCTTCATAAAAGCAAAAGCAAAATCGTTTCCATATGTGGAAATGTGCCTTACTGCCTTTTGAATGTTGTGTAACGTCAGTAGTGTAGTCAAATCAAATCAAATTGTATTTGTCACATGCTTCATAGACAACAGGTGTAGTCTAGTCGATTTATGCTTGATCCGGCAATGTGGGCCGGAGGCTCCGTACGGAGGGTGTGACGCAATTGCGGAGCCTCCGGAGGCTTGTGGAGGCCAAATCGAGCTCCGTACTGCGATGCCATGCACTTCCCAAATTTTGTAAAAGCCAATTTATGCTTGATTTGGCAATGAGGACCGGAAGCTCCGTACAGAGGGTGTGATGCAATTGCGGAGCCTCCGGAGGCTTGCGGAGGCCAAATCGCATTGACATGGTTGGTTGGCGGTAGGTGTGGGCGGTACTTCCTGTATAAACACAAACTCACTTCCTTGACAACTTCTTTGACAACAAACAATGAAAACTTTGACAAAAGGCTTTCAGAACAAGTTCATAAATAAAAAACATATTTATAATACCTCGTGTAGGGATTTCAAAGACATGAAAATGAGCTCCTGGGAAGAGATCGGGGAGGTAATGGGGATGGATGGGGTAAAGAGGTCAATGGAATGCAGACTGTGGGGGATAGAAGGACGTTGGATTGGCGCACATTCAACAAATCTGATCTAGCAAAGTGGATATTTGTCAAATCCTTAATGATTTATGTAACAGGCTCACAATGTGGTTACCAAAATCCGATTTGGATATATTTGGCTGTTTTTCATATACTCAGTGGTGTCTGAACCTTGTACGGAAACCTTGTAAACCTGTGACACCTTAACTTCCCCCGGGGGATAAATAGAGTTTAATTATCTTGTATTCTAAAAGGTGTAAATGCAGGTCAGAAAGACTGAACGTTGCAACACTGCAAGGAGTGGAAGCAAGTAAGGTTACCTACCCACTGATCTGGAGGTATACATCACTGTTATGACTGGGAGTTCAAACTCACTGAACCATACTTGGGGGGTGGGGGGGTTGTTTGAACACTCAAGGCCAAGCTTTGCTCAAGCTGGGGGAGAGCAGGGCAGGGAGGAGGGAGGGGTGATGGGAGGTTTGAGGGGGGGGGGTCATCCCATTGGATGATAAATCACCTGACATACCAGTTGAAAGGCTGCCACTGCTGCATTTAGTCATGCTGAGTTGTACAGTAGGAGTTACTGACCAAGACCAGCACTTCATGGTTTTGGTTTGGAGCCTTACGCTATAGCATCTGGTAAAGGTTGACACTGGTACAATATACTGAGCATGTAAGTGTTTAAGCCATCTTCTTATTGAATAGCAACAGCTATTGTATGGATAATGTTCATGAGGCCCAGATTGCTGAACTGGAAGGGCAAGTAGCCTAGTGGTTAAGAGCATTAAGCCAGTAACCAAAAGTTTGCTTGTTCAAATCCCTGAGCTGGCAAGGTGGACAAATTGGCCGTTCTGCCCTTGAGTAAGGAAGTTAACCCCCAACAACATCTGCTCCCTGGGCGCCGATGACATTGATGTTGATTAAGGCAGCCCCCCGCACATCTCTGATTCAGAGGGGTTGGGTTAAATGCGTAAGATACATTCAATTATGCCACTGACTAGGTGTCACATTCTCATTGAGCTATGAATCTAAAACAAGGCCACTTTTTGCCAAAAACATGGCAACAATATCGCTCAGCTTGCGTATCATAAATCTGGGTCAAAACTCGCACTATTGAGTTGAGCAAATGATCAACCCTGGTGAAAATATCAAATACGACGGAAAAACTTTTTTCCCTTTTCATAATAGTCCAGATTGAGCCTAGATGTATTAAACTGCATGAAATATCCTCTCCTCAAAACCAATTAAGGCCCTCCAACATACAGTATACACCAGAAATAATTTGAATACAAAAACGTGAAACATTATTCAAATAATTATTCCAAGGATATTCTATAAATAAAGGGAATAAAGACATTTGTTCTCCTTATGTGAAGTCTCTGTTTTAGAACAGCATACTGCTCTATCTGATCTATCTGCTGAAGTCAGCAGCAATCATCTATTCCTCTGGTTCCATGATGCTCCATTGATGGGTTGTGTCAAACCACAATGGACTGCATGCAGTCTGAGGGAACAATTCCCTCTTCACACTCCCTGCTGCTGCATTGCATCCAATAACCCCTTCAGAGCACATGCACCCCACCTCCACCCTGTTCCCCTAACCCCCCTTCCAGACCTCACTTGGTAGGAGGAGAAGAGGGGGAAACTCAAGAGTGTTTCATCATTAGACGACAAGCCTGCTCAACATGTGGAACTCATAGGCACTAAACGGCACTTTGTTAATGTCATTGTCATCTGATATGTGGAGGAATGACCTCAATATGCAGACAATTAGTGGCTGCCAAGGGCATGACTTCTATTTATCTTTTTCCTCCTGCCTACATGCTTTCTGTTCTGTCCAAGACTGGAGAGGCAGGAACTCAACTAGGGCCATTGGCCACACAGTGAGCAAATTTCAGTGCTGTTTGTGCCATTACAATAAACTATGTGAGCAACAAATGTAAGTTATGGTCAACTGCGAGATCAGGTGATTATCCTCCAAATCCTATAATTCCAAGAGTCCTTCAAATATTCCGATGATGAGGTATCTGATGCATGTCCAACAGAAGAGGAGGCAGATTGGAGTTTTCCTTTTTCAATCTTGTTTTGAGGGCAGCTCTGCCTCCATGGCAGACATTGATGTGATTGGTTACATATAGGCAAGTAATCACAATTGGGGCTTCAGATGCAGTAAGCAGAGGGGTTATGACCATGTGACAGAATACCTGACTCTCAGCACATCTGGTGAGAGGATAACTAAGTAACATAATAATAAGCCTGCTGGACTTTTCATTAATAAACCATTGCATCTGTGGAGGCTTAATTAGAAGGTGAGTCGTTATACGGACAACCCCATACAGGCACTTGCCTCATTTAAGGAGTAGTTACTGAGTGCCGTAGGTGATGGGAGTGATTTTTGTTAGGGGGTGAGGTGGGTGGCAATGAGGGGGTAGGTACGAGGGTTAATAAAGTGATGACCCAAGGGGGGCTATAGGCACCTGTTTGGCAAGCCAGCGGAGGATTATGTCCCTACACTCTTAGAAAAAAGGGTTCCAAAAGGGTTCTTCGGCTGTCCCCATAGGAGAACCCTTTTTGGTTCCTGGTAGAACCATTTTGGGTTCCATGTAGAACCCTCTGTGGAAAGGGTTCTACATTGAACCCAAAAGGGTTCTACCTGGAACCAAAGGGGTTCTACCTGGAACCAAAAAGGGTTCTTCAAAAGGTTATCCTATGGGGACAGCCGAAGAACCCTTTTAGGTTCTAGATAGCACATTTTTTTCTAATTGTTTATACCTTAAATAAATGTGGTTTGTGGTTTCTTCTTTGTTTCTTCTTTGTGGTTTCGTCCTGTTCTCTTGGTTTCAGGGAGTTGGACCTTTGTGTGCTCATGTACCCTTATTGTAAAGCACTGGAATAAATCAGAATGTCCATAAAGTTCACCGTAGCATAGTGTATCTTTAGGGGAAAGCTGGAGCGGTAGGTTCATCACCTTTATAGAGTTATTCTACAGAGCAGTTGAGAGTGAATTGGACTGCAGTTGGACTGTAACTGGTTACTGTTTGTCAAATTCAATTCTTCTTCCACATTCACAGTATGATCTTGATCGTGAAAGAGCTCTGAGAGTGGTTTAGGAATCAATGGCTTCACGGGAGGCTTGGAAATCAATGAATAACACATCAGGGAAGCATCAGACTGAGGAGCTACAGTAGAAAGATTTACTTCAACTGAACAATCACCACATCTTACGAGGACCCCTCAGATTCATACGCAGCTTAGGTGCTTGCACAGACACTGTGGCGCTTGGACAGACACTGTGCCGTCCAAGTGCTCAGTTGAATTGGCTTCACTCTTTCAGAATGGATGAATGCTCCATTGTCACCTTGATAGGCCTAAAAGAGTGAAGTCAGTGAAATTCATTATTTAGTTACCTCATCTTGTGGCTCCTGTAGTAGGCCTCACTTTGAATTACTTTAAAGATCCAATGCAGCTGTTTGTATCTCAATATCAAATCATTTCTGAGTAACAATTAAGTACCTTACTGTGATTGTTTTCAATTAAAATAGTCAAAAATAAACAAAAATAGCTTCTTAGCAAAGAGCAATTTCTCAAGCATGAATTTTGCTAGAACTGTCTGGGAGTGTGGAGGGGAAAACTGAAAACTAGCTGTTATTAGCAGAGAAGTTTAGAACTCTCTTTCTTATTGGTCTATTAACTAATTTACCGCCTGGTGATGTCAACAGGCAGGCCAAAACCATCCCACCAAAACAGGCCGAAATGTCAGGTACTAAAATGTTCTTAAACTAAAATGGCATTATCATCATTTTCACAATTTCATAGTGTGGAAATATATATAAAACACAGGAAAATCTAGTTTCTGAGTGCACTGTGCCTTTAAGTCCAACTTCCAGTGGCAGTGGATAGCATGAAACAAGCAATGCAACTACAGAGAGGGTTTCTGAATAGATAATAGCCATATCGTTGAGTCTTCTTGAATGTTTTTATTTTTATTTTAAAGTCAGAGAAAAAGACCTCCCTGTAACACTGTATATCCACTGTATATATTTGCCATGGCAGCATCATTCCCTCAGCTTATATAGCTATGTCCTCTCTGTAAATTGTATATTCCTACTGTAATCAGTCTATACTCCAGAGTTTTATGTTTACTGTACCTATATTGTATATTCTGTATGATGTCTACAGTTGAAGTCAGAAGTTTACATACACTTAGGTTGGAGTCATTAAAACTTGTTTTTCAACCACTCCACACATTTCTTGTTAACAAACTATAGTTTGGCAAGTCGGTTAGGACATCTACTTTGTGCATGACACAAGTAATTTTCCCAACAATTGTTTACAGACAGATTATTTCACTTATAATTCACTGTATCACAATTCCAGTGGGTCAGACGTTTACATACACTACGTTGACTGTGCCTTTAAACAGCTTGGAAAATTCCAGAAAATGATGTCATGGCTTTAGAAGCTTCTGATAGGCTAATTGACATAATTTGAGTCAATTGGATGTATTTCAAGGCCTACCTTCAAACTCAGTGCCTCTTTGCTTGACATCATGGGAAAATCAAAAGAAATCAGCCAAAAAAAATTGTAGACCTCCACAAGTCTGGTTCATCCTTGGGACCAATTTCAAAATGCCTGAAGGTACCACGTTCAACTGTACAAATAATAGTACGCAAGTATAAACACCATTGGACCACGCAGCCGTCATACCGCTCAGGAAGGAGACGCGTTCTGTCTCCTAGAGATGAACGTACTTTGGTGCGAAAAGTGCAAATCAATCCCAGAACAACAGCAAAGGACCTTGTGAAGATTCTGGAGGAAACAAGTACAAAAGTATCTATATCCACAGTAAAATGTGTCCTATATCGACATAACCTGAAAGGCCGCTCAGCAAGGAAGAAGCCACTTTTCCAAAACCGCCATAAAAAAGACAGACTACGGTTTCAACTGCACATGGGGAAAAATATCGTACTTTTTGGAGAAATGTCCTCTGGTCTGATGAAACAAAAATAGAACTGTTTGCCCATAATGACCATCGTTATGTTTGGAGGAAAAAGGGGGTTGCTTGCAAGCCGAAGAACACCATCCCAACCGTGAAGCACGGGGGTGGCAGCATCATGCTGTGGGGGTGTTTTGCTGCAGGAGGGACTGGTGCACTTCACAAAATACATGGCATCATGAGGAAGGAAAATTATGTGGATATATTGAAGCAACATCTTAAGACATCAGTCAGGAAGTTAAAGCTTGGTCGCAAATGGGTCTTCCAAATTGACAATGACCCCAAGCATACTTCCAAAGTTGTGGCAAAATGGCTTAAGGACAACAAAGTCAAGGTATTGGAGTGGCCATCACAAAGCCCTGACCTCAAGCCTATAGAACATTTCTGTGCAGAACTGAAAAAGCGTGTGCGAGCAAGGAAGCCTACAAACCTGACTCAGTTACACCAGCTCTGTCAGGAGGATTGGGCCAAAATTCACCCAACTTATTGTGGGAAGCTTGTGGAAGGCTATCCGAAACGTTTGACCCAAGTTAAACAATTTAAAGGCAATGCTACCAAATACTAAATGAGTGTATGTAAACTTCTGACCCACTGAGAATGTGATGAAAGAAATAAAAGCTTAAATAAATAATTTTCTCTACTATTATTCTGACATTTCAGATTCTTAAAATAAAGTGGTGATCCTAACTGACCTAAGACAAGGAATTGTTACTAGGATTAAATGTCAGGAATTGTGAAAAACTGAGTTTAAATGTATTTGGCTAAGGTGTATGTAAACCTCCGACTTCAACTGTATGTGGACTGTCTCTATTCTGTTTGTATATTTTCTATTGCTGGCAGCACCTTCACACTAAGGCAAATTCTGGGTATGTGTAAATGTACTTCGTGAATAAAGGTGATTCTGACCTGATCCAAAAACTCTTCCGGTGTGCCCACCAAATATAATCATGCACAATGTGGTGACGTTTGTGGCCAAAGAAAATGAAATAAAACATGGTCTCTTCTAGATGTCCATCAAGTGTGTGCTAGACATTACATGCCCAAATGACTAACAAGGAACTGAACTGACCAGAGCTTTTATGAATTAGAGCCACAATTTATTCTAAACACATGAAATGAATAATGTTAACAGGTGTTATAATGAAATTATTATTTTGTCTCAGACTGTATTATTGCTCCGGCTCCAAGGTTTCATTAGAAAAAAAAATCCTTCTGACTTTTATGTGGGCTTTTTAAATACTCACAGGTAAATGAATGAGCATAGATGATTGACATAGTCATGCAAGATGATTGACTTACTTTAAATTTCGGAGAAGAGGTGTGCTGTGGGCTCTGTAATAGCCCAGCAAAACATTTGGTAGCACTTTACTTATAGGTCTACTGTATAAGTAAATTATACAGGTGTAATGCTTTGTAACTTGTTATAAGCAAGTTTTAGTATTTATAATAAGGCTTATATTAGAGTATGTAATGCCTCTCTAAGTATCAAAATGCCAACTGACTAGTTAATTTTGAGATGATAATAAGACATACAGACAAGTCTTATAAATGCATTGCCACTATTGCAGTTCTCTTTTACCATAGCATAGGCAACTCACTCAGAGTAGGCTACACACTTCTCCAAATTGTATGGTGGTCGAGGCACACTCACCATTGGCTCTCCGGCCTAGGGGCGGTCCTTGTTTCTGATGTTGACGAGCGTTAAGTGTGTAAGGGGTGTTCTATGGATGGCTAAGGAAAAGCTTAGTTGGCACTGATCCCTCCTTTCCATATAGACGTAGCTCACATTAGGCATAAAATACTCTGTAATGTATCGTAAATAGTGCGTGTTTGCAGAGGATAGTGGATTCATGTTTAGTAATGCGATGAGGCCAATGCACTTTGCAAGACTTATGCTGCAGAGAGCCTCCGCAGATCCCACGACCTGTTGCTGAAGCCGGGAGAAGGAGAGAGGAGAGCCGCTTGAGAAGGATACGACTGCCTTGGAGACGAGAGCCCGTGGTTTCTTTGCTGAGGAAATCATGCAGTTTGCAATCTGGCTGGTTGGACTAATGTGTCATCTGTCAGCACTTGTCCGGAACTCCTTGGAATACCAATTACATCCGAAACAAGGTAGCCTACTTATCTTTTTGATTTATGGTAGGATCCACCCGGTTAAAATGCGATATTTTTCATTTACATTTTAGTAGAAGCTCTTATCCAGAGCGACTTACAGTTAGTGAGTGCATAAATGTTTTCATACGGGTCCCCCGTGGGATTCGAACCCACAACTCCTGGCGTTGCAAGCGCCATGCTCTACCAACTGAGCTACACGGGATATCTGAGAGTATGATTAACATGTTTAGTAGGCTAAATGGCACTGAGAAAATATGCCAGTAGATTAACAGTACATTGTAGTTTACATGTTGTCATATTAAATAGTTGAATGTTCAAAACTGTTAAATTGACATCTCTATTGGCTACATTTGTTACCATTATAATCTAAAATGCACTTTTCCTTGCCTTTTAGAAAGTTTCATCAAACAGTTGTCATCCTATGAAATTATCACCCCGCTGCGGATAAATGATTTTGGAGAATCATTCCCCCACAAGATGCACTACAAAAGGAAACGGAGAAGTGTAAATGCAGATTATTCGGCTGGTTTACGTGTCCACTACAGAATTGACGCATTCGGACAACGCTTTCATCTCAATCTAACCGCCGACTCCGGTTTTATCGCCCCCACGTACACTGTGACACATTTGGGAGCGGAACACAGCAATGCAACAGAGTCCCGCCAACAAGACCTCAGTGATATGCGGCACTGCTTTTTTCGCGGACACGTCAACGCCAAGATTGAATCCACTGCAGTCTTCAGTCTGTGCACTGGCCTTGTGAGTATGACTCTAAATGTAGATACTTTTTATCAGACATTGCTGACAAGTCTCCCTGGCAATTCCCATGTCAACGGATTCCAAGCATATCCCCTATAACACACTAGTGAAGTGCATACGTGTAACATGAGCATGTGTGGCTTGACATGTGTCATTGACCACAGTGTGAGCAGGGACAGGGGCAGGGCAGCATCCTATCGTGTGCCTATTCAGCAGTAATACCACTGGGGTGATGCTGCTATTACACACGATTTACATAATGTCCTCTGCTGGATATTGTTTCCAAAGTGGGTATCTGTGACATACATGTGTTTTTAAAAATGCTTAAACACCTTGGACACACATTTTGTTTATTTGTATTGTGTCAATTACGGAATGACACATCAAATCAAATCAAATCAAATTGTATTGGTCACATGCGCCGAATACAACAGGTGCAGACATTACAGTGAAATGCTTACTTACAGCCCTTAACCAACAGTGCATTTATTTTAAACAAAAAAAGTAAGAATAAAACAACAACAAAAAAAGTGTTGAGAAAAAAAGAGCAGAAGTAAAAATAAAGTGACAGTAGGGAGGCTATATATACAGTAAAATAAAGTGACAGTAGGGAGGCTATATATACAGGGGGGTACCGTTGCAGAGTCAATGTGCGGGGGCACCGGCTAGTTGAGGTAGTTGAGGTAATATGTACATGTGGGTAGAGTTAAAGTGACTATGCATAAATACTTAACAGAGTAGCAGCAGCGTAAAAAGGATGGGGTGGGGGGGCAGTGCAAATAGTCCGGGTAGCCATGATTAGCTGTTCAGGAGTCTTATGGCTTGGGGGTAGAAGCTGTTGAGAAGTCTTTTGGACCTAGACTTGGCACTCCGGTACCGCTTGCCGTGCGGTAGCAGAGAGAACAGTCTATGACTAGGGTGGCTGGAGTCTTTGACAATTTTGAGGGCCTTCCTCTGACACCGCCTGGTATAGAGGTCCTGGATGGCAGGGAGCTTTGCCCCAGTGATGTACTGGGCCGTACGCACTACCCTCTGTAGTGCCTTGCGGTCAGAGGCCAAGCAGTTGCCATACCAGGCGGTGATGCAACCAGTCAGGATGCTCTCGATGGTGCAGCTGTAGAATTTTTTGAGGATCTGAGGACCCATGCCAAATCTTTTTAGTCTCCTGAGGGGGAATAGGCTTTGTCGTGCCCTCTTCACGACTGTCTTGGTGTGTTTGGACCATGATAGTTCGTTGGTGATGTGGACACCAAGGAACTTGAAGCTCTCAACCTGTTCCACTACAGTCCCGTCGATGAGAATGGGGGCGTGCTCAGTCCTCTTTTTTTTCCTGTAGTCCACAATCATCTCCTTTGTCTTGGTCACGTTGAGGGAGAGGTTGTTATCCTGGCACCACACGGCCAGATCTCTGACCTCCTCCCTATAGGCTGTCTCATCGTTGTCGGTGATCAGGCCTACCACTGTTGTGTCGTCGGCAAACTTAATGATGGTGTTGGAGTCGTGCCTGGCCATGCAGTCATGGGTGAACAGAGAGTACAGGAGGGGACTGAGCACGCACCCCTGAGGGGCCCCCGTGTTGAGGATCAGTGTGGCAGATGTGTTGTTACCTACCCTTACCACCTGGGGGCGGCCCGTCAGGAAGTCCAGGATCCAGTTGCAGAGGGAGGTGTTTAGTCCCAGGATCCTTAGCTTAGTGATGAGCTTAGAGGGCACTATGGTGTTGAATGCTGAGCTGTAGTCAATGAATAGCATTCTCACGTAGGTGTTCCTCTTGTCCAGGTGGGAAAGGGCAGTGTGGAGTGCGATAGAGATTGCATCATCTGTGGATCTGTTGGGGCGGTATGCAAATTGGAGTGGGTCTAGGGTTTCTGGGATTATGCTGTTGATGTGAGCCATGACCAGTCTTTCAAAGCACTTCATGGCTACAGACGTCAGTGCTACGGGTCGGTAGTCATTTAGGCAGGTTATCTTAGAGTTCTTGGGCACGGGGACTATGGTGGTCTGCTTGAAACATGTTGGTATTACAGACTCAGTCAGGGACATGTTGAAAATGTCAGTGAAGACACTTGCCAGTTGGTCAGCACATGCTCGGAGTACACGTCCTGGTAATCCGTCTGGCCCTGCGGCCTTGTGAATGTTGACCTGCTTAAAAGTCTTACTCACATCGGCTACGGAGAGCGTGATCACATAGTCATCCGGAACAGCTGGTGCTCTCATGCATGCTTCAGTGTTGCTTGCCTCGAAGCGAGCATAGAAGTGGTTTAGCTCGTCTGGTAGGCTTGTGTCACTGGGCAGCTCGCGGCTGTGCTTCCCTTTGTAGTCTGTAATAGTTTTCAAGCCCTGCCACATCCGACGAGCGTCAGAGCCAGTGTAGTATGATTCAATCTTAGACCTGTATTGACTCTTTGCCTGTTTGATGGTTCGTCGGAGGTCATAGCGGGATTTCTTATAAGCGTCCGGGTTAGAGTCCCGTTCCTTGAAAGCGGCAGCTCTACCCTTTAGCTCAGTGCGGATGTTTCCTGTAATCCATGGCTTCTGGTTGGGGTATGTACGTACGGTCACTGTGGGGACGACATCATCGATGCACTTATTGATGAAGCCAGTGACTGATGTGGTGTACTCCTCAATGCTGTCTGAAGAATCCCGGAACATGTTCCAGTCTGTGCTAGCAAAACAGTCCTGTAGCTTAGCATCTGCGTCATCTGACCACTTTTTTATTAACCAAATCACATAACCTTGGCCTCTTGGAATATATGTATACACATACACTACCGGTCAAAAGTTTTAGAACACCTACTCATTCAAGGGTTTGTAGAATAATAGTGAAGACATCAAAACTATGAAATAACACATATGGAATCATGTAGTAACCAAAAAAGTGTTAAACAAATCAAAATATATTTTATATTTGAGATTCTTCAAATAGCCACCCTTTGCCTTGATGACAGCTTTGCACACTCTAGGCATTCTCTCAACCAGCTTCATGAGGTAGTCACCTGGAATGCATTTCAATTAACATGTGTGCCTTCTTAAAAGTGAATGCATTTGAGCCAATCAGTTGTGTTGTGACTAGGTATGGGGGGTATACAGAAGACAGCCGTATTTGGTAAAAGACCAAGTGCATATTATGGCAAGAACAGCTCAAATAAGCAAAGAGAAACGACAGTCCATCATTACTTTAAGACATGAAGGTCAGTCAATACAGAACATTTCAAGAACTTTGAAAGTTTCTTCAAGCCATCAAGCATTATGATGAAACTGGCTCTCATGAGGACCGCCACAGGAATGGAAGACCCAGAGTTACCTCTGCTGCAGAGGATAAGTTCATTAGAGTTACCAGCCTCAGAAATTGCAGCCCAAATAAATGCTTCAGAGTTCAAGTAACAGACACATCACAACATCAACTCTTCAGAGGAGACTGTGTTAATCAGGCCTTCATGGTCAAATTGCTGCAAATAAACCACTATTAAAGGACACCAATAAGAAGAAGGGACTTGCTTGGGCCAAGAAAAACGAGCAATGGACATTAGACCAGTGGAAATGTGTCCTTTGGTCTGGAGTTCAAATATGAGATTTTTGGTTCAAACCGCCGTGTCTTTGTGAGATGCGGTGTGGGTGAATGGATGATCTCCGCATGTGTATTTCCTACCGAAAGCATGGAGGAGGAGGTGTTATGCTGTGGGGGTGTTTTGCTGGTGACACTGTCTGTGATTTATGAAGAATTCAAGGCACACTTAATCAGCATGGCTACCACAGCATTCTGCAGCGATACGCCATCCCATCTGGTTTGAGCTTAGTGGGACTATCATTTGTTTTTCAACAGGACAATGACCCAACACACCTCCAGGCTGTGTAAGTACTATTTTACCAAGAAGGAGAGTGATGGAGTGCTGCATCAGATGACCTGGCCTCCACAATCTCCCGACCTCAACCAAATTGAGATGGTTCGGGATGAGTCAGAACGCAGAGTGAAGGAAAAGCAGTCAACAAGTGCTCAGCATATGTGGGAACTCCTTTAAGACTGTTGGAAAAGCATTCCAAGTGAAGCTGGTTGAGACAATGCCAAGAGTGTGCAAAGCTGTCATCAAGGCAAAGAATCTCAAATATAAAATATATTTTGATTTGTTTAACACTTTTTTGGTTACTACATGATTCCATGTGTTCTTTCATAGTTTTGATGTCTTCACTATTATTCTACAATGTAGAAAATAGTAAAAAATAAAGAAAAACCCTTGAATGTGTAGGTGTTCTAAAACTTTTGACTGGTAGTGTATATTTACTTTTAATAACCCTGTTGTGTTCTACAATGACACCGTGTATGATGTCATCAGGGATGTTTAGCCTACCCACTATACTCTCTGGACACTTTCATTGTGTATCTCTGTCTTATACATGGACTCTTATCTCATAGGGCTATAATGAAGTTATTGGGGGTTAATTGGCTTACAACCAAGTCGTTAGAGAATAATATAATTTAGATTAGAATTTGCATCACTCCCTTGTCACTTCATTGAAGTTTCAGTGGCGTGAGAGAATCAGATTGTGCTGAAGGCATTACTTTATGGGTCAGATAGGGTTACTGTACAGGGGCAGGGTTTGACCTCAAAGGGGTTTTGCCTGGGGTAACTGGCACTGGCCATGTATCAGATGTATAAATTAACTAGCACAAAAGATAATCAACTGATTGTGTTTCCAGTGAATCACACCCTTCTCTTACCTCTTTTATTTATGTACTTTCATGTTCAGTGGATGCCTTCAGATATACCGTACATACAGACAGTACCTCACCTTCTGGAAAAAGAATAAATAAGATATCATATTTACAAGATTTGATTGTCATTCTGCCCAACTTGATGTACTGTATGAATTCAAGCTCTTTTCCAAACATTAATATATGACTTCAAGCTCCTTTCCAAATGTGTTTGCATCCGTAAAGTTTATTAGTACCCTCTGTGATGTTATCATCAGTCATTGAGAACGACAGGACAATAGGCACAGAGAGAGCATCAGTACACCCATGGCTCTAGGCTATTGGGTCATAAACGTGTTGGCCTGGTCTCTGAGAGTGGAGGCTGCTGGGGCTTCGTTGGACAAGCACATTTTGGTGTGATGAGGTCATTAAGGGATGATTAAGCCTCTAAAACAAAAGAGTCATTTTGAGAAGAAAGTTTCCCTTCTCTCTGATGCCTAAAGGCTTCCCTCCGGGGGGGCTAGGGGCCTTGTATCTTTTCACAGTGTGGTGTGACTTGTGGGAAACAGGAGAAAGATCCTGGCCTGTGGATAATTACTCTGAAGGTGCTGAGAGGAATCTAGAGGACGACTCACACCGTGGGAAATGTGTGTCCTAGGGACTTTCTCTGTTTAAAGGAACATAATGGGGGTACATTCAGAATGCCCCCTATGTATCCCATATGTCCCTCTCTCTATTTCTACAGTCAGCTGCCAAGTGATGGATGTCCGTGTAAAGATCCGATGCTAGACACTTTAATGGTCTGTTTAACCTAGGAGATGGACTGTCTTTACTGTACGTCACATTAGATGAGTCAGCCTATAGGGCATGACTGTGGTCTTTGCTAGCTGTGTGCCAACAGACAGAGATTCCTCACCTTGGACTTGACCTGAAGCTCTCTGTGGAGTTCCCTCCACCATGGCCTTGACCTGAAGCTCTCTATGGAGTTCCCTCCACCATGGACTTGACCTGAAGCTCTCTGTGGAGTTCCCTCCACCATGGACTTGACCTGAAGCTCTCTGTGGAGTTCCCTCCACCTTGGACTTGACCTGAAGCTTTCTGTGGAGTTCCCTCCACCATGGCCTTGACCTGAACAGGGATTTTGGGAAATTCCTGAAAATTATATCAAGGCTTTAGACGCTTCCGGTAGGCTAATTGACATAATTTCATTCAATTGAAGGTGTACCTGTGGATGTATTTCAAGGCCTACTTTCAAACTCAGTGCCTCTTTGCTTGACATCATGGGAAAATCAAAAGAAATCAGCCAAGACCTGTAGACCTCCACAAGTTTTGGTTCTTCCTTGGGAGCAATTTCCAAACGCCTGAAGGTACCACGTTCATCTGTACAAACAATAGTACGCAAGTATAAACACCATGGGACCACGCAGTTGTCATACCGCTCAGGAAGGAGATGCGTTCTGTCTCCTAGAGATGAACGTACTTTGGTGTGAAAAATGCAAATCAATCCCAGAACAACAGCAAAGGACCTTGTGAAGATGCTGGAGGAAACAGGTACAAAAGTATCTATATCCACAGTACAACAAGTCCTATATCGACATAACCTGAAAGGCCGCTCAGCGAGGAAGAAGCCACTGCTCCAAAACCGCCATAAAAAAGACAGACTACAGTTTCAACTGCACATGGGGACAAAGATTGTACTTTTTGGGGAAATGTCCTCTGGTCTGATGAAATAAAAATATAACTGTTTGGCCATAATGACCATCGTTATGTTTGGAGGAAAAAGGGGGGGCTTGCAAGCCGAAGAACACCATCCCAACCATGAGGCACAGGGGTGGCAGCTTCATGCTGTGGTGGTGTTTTGCTGCAGGAGGGACTGGTGCACTTCACAAAATACATGGCATCATGAGGAAGGAAAAGTATGTGGATATATTGAAGCAACATCTCAAGACATTAGTCAGGAAGTTAAAGCTTGGTCGCAAATGGGTCTTCCAAATGGACAATGACCCAAGCATACTTGCAAAGTTGTGGCAAAATGGCTTAAGGACAACAAAGTCAAGGTATTGGAGTGGCCATCACAAAGCCCTGACCTCAATCCTATAGAAAATGTGTTGGCAGAACTGAAAAAGCGTGTGCGAGCAAGGAGGCCTACAAACCTGACTCAGTTACACCAATTCTGTCAGGAGAAATGGGCCAAAATTCACCCAACGTATTGTGGGAAGCTTGTGGAATGCTACCTGAAACGTTTGACCCAAGTTAAACAATTTAAAGACAATGCTACCCTATACTAATTGAGTGCATGTAAACTTCTGACCCACTGGGAATGTGATGAAAGAAATAAAAGCTGAAATAAATAATTCTCTGTACTATTATTCTGACATTTCACATTCTTAAAATAAAGTGGTGATCCTAACCTAATTTTTACTAGGATAAAATGTCAGGAATTGTGAAAAACTGAGTTTAAATGTATTTGGCTAAGGTGTATGTAAACTTCCGACTTCAACTGTATATACATTTTCTGAATTGAAAAACGCTTTCAGTGTAAACTTAAATGACTAAAACCAGATATAAAGTATGTAGAAAAGATAATGGACCTACAGTATCTCACAAAAGTGAGTACACCCCTCACATTAGGCTGACACCGGGGAGGGAAAATGGCTAATTGGGCCCAATTTGGACATTTTCACTTAGGGGTGTACTCACTTTTGTTGCCAGCGGTTTAGACATTAATGGCTGTGTGTTGTGTTATTTTGAGGGGACAGCAAATTTACACTGTTATACAATTTTGATTTTGATTTTTTTGATTTTTAAATTTGACCTTTATTTAACCAGGTAAACCAGTTGAGAACAAGTTCTCATTTACAACTGCGACCTGGCCAAGATAAAGCAAAGCAGTGCGATAAAAACAACAACACAGAGTTACATATGGGGTAAAACAAAACAAAGTCAAAAATACAACAGAAATACATATATATACAGTGTGTGCAAATGTAGCAAGTTATGGAGGTAAGGCAATAAATAGGCTATAGTGCAAAATAATTACAATTAGTATTAACACTGGAATGATAGATGTGCAAGAGATGATGTGCAAATAGAGATACTGGGGTACAAATGAGCAAAATAAATAACAATATAGGGATGAGGTAGTTGGGCGGGCTAATTTCAGATGGGCTGTGTACAGGTACAGTGATCGGTAAGGTGCTCTGACAACTGATGCTTAAAGTTAGTGAGGGAGATAAGTGTCTCCAGCTTCAGAGATTTTTGCAATTTGTTCCAGTCATTGGCAGCAGAGAACTGGAAGGAATGGCGGCCAAAGGAGGTGTTGGCTTTGGGGATGACCAGTGAGATATACCTGCTGGAGCGCAGACTACGGGTGGGTGTTGCTATGGTGACCAATGAGCTAAGATAAGGCAGGGATTTGCCTAGCAGTGATTTATAGAGGGCCTGGAGCCAGTGGGTTTGGCGACGAATATGTAGTGAGGACCAGCCAACAAGAGCGTACAGGTCACAGTGGTGGGTAGTATATGGGGCTTTGGAGACAAAACGGATGGCACTGTGATAGACTACATCCAATTTGCTGAGTAGAGTGTTGGAGGCTATTTTGTAAATGACATCGCCGAAGTCAAGGATCGGTAGGATAGTCAGTTTTACGAGGGCATGTTTGGCAGTGAAGGAGGTTTTGTTGCGAAATAGGAAACCGATTCTAGATTTAACTTTGGATTGGAGATTCTTAATGTGAGTCTGGAAGGAGAGTTTACAGTCTAACCAGACACCTAGATATTTGTAGTTGTCCACATACTCTAGGTCAGACCCGTCGAGAGTAGTGATTCTAGTCGGGTGGGCGGGTGCAAGCAGCGTTCGGTTGAAGAGCATGCATTTAGTTTTACTAGTGTTTAAGAGCAGTTGGAGGCTACTGAAGGAGTGTTGTATGGCATTGAAGCTCGTTTGGAGGTTTGTTAACACAGTGTCCAATGAAGGGCCAGATGTATACAAAATGGTATCGTCTGCGTAGAGGTGGATCTGAGAGTCACCAGCAGCAAGAGCGACGTCATTGATATACACAGAGAAAAGAGTCGGCCCAAGAATTGAACCCTGTGGCACCCCCATAGAGACTGCCATAGGTCCAGACAACAGGCCCTCCGATTTGACACATTGAACTCTATCTGAGAAGTAGTTGGTGAACCAGGCGAGGCAGTCATTTGAGAAACCAAGGCTATTTAGTCTGCCAATAAGAATGCGGTGGTTGACAGAGTCGAAAGCCTTGGCCAGGTCAATGAAAACGGCTGCACAGTACTGTCTATTATCGATCGCGGTTATAATATCGTTTAGGACCTTGAGCGTGGCTGAAGTGCACCCATGACCAGCTCGGAAACCGGATTGCATAGCGGAGAAGGTACGGTGGGATTCAAAATGGTCGGTGATCTGTTTGTTGACTTGGCTTTCAAAAACTTTTGAAAGGCAGGGCAGGATGGATATGGGTCTGTAACAGTTTGGATCTAGAGTGTCACCCCTTTGAAGAGGGGGATGACCGCAGCAGCTTTCCAATCTCTGGGGATCTCAGACGTTACGAAAGAGAGATTGAACAGGCTAGTAATAGGGGTTGCGACAATTTCGGCGGCTAGTTTTAGAAAGAAAGGGTCCAGATTGTCTAGCCCAGATGATTTGTAGGGGTCCAGATTTTGCAGCTCTTTCAGTACATCAGCTGTCTGGATTTGTGTGAAGGAGAAGCGGGGGGCGCATGGGCAAGTTGCAGCGGAGGGTGCAGAGCTGGTGGCCGGGGTAGTGGTAGCCAGGTGGAAAGCATGGCCAGCCTTGGCAAAATGCTTGTTGAAATTCTCGATTATTGTAGATTTATCGGTGGTGATAGTGTTTCCTAGCCTCAGTGCAGTGGGCAGCTGGGAAGAAGTGCTCTTATTTTCCATGGACTTTGCAGTGTCCCAAAACTTTTTGGAGTTAGTGCTACAGGATGCAAATTTCTGTTTGAAAAAGTTAGCCTTTGCTTTCCTAACTGCTTGTGTATATTGGTTCCTAACTTCCCTGAAAAGTTGCATATCGCGGGGGCTATTTGATGCTAATGCAGTACGCCACATGATGTTTTTGTGCTGGTCAAGGGCAGTCAAGTCTGAGGAGAACCAGGGGCTATATGTGTTCTTAGTTCTGTATTTTTTGAATGGGGCATGTTTATTTAAGATTGAGAGGAAATTACTTTTAAAGAACAACCAGGCATCCTCTACTGACGGAATGCGATCTATATCCATCCAGGATACCTGGGCCAGGTCAATTAGGAAGGCCTGCTCGCTGAAGTGTTTTTGGGAGCGTTTGACAGTGATGAGGGGTGGTCGTTTGACCGCGGACCCGTTACGGACGCAGGCAATAAGGCAGTGATCGCTGAGATCCTGGTTGAAGACAGCGGAGGTGTATTTAGAGGGTAAGTTAGTCAGGATGATATCTATGAGGGTACCCATGTTTACGGATTTAGGGTTGTACCTGGTAGGTTCGTTGATAATTTGTGTGAGATTGAGGGCATCTAGTTTAGATTGTAGGGTGGCCGGGGTGTTAAGCATATCCCAATTTAGGTCACCAAGCATTACGAACTCTGAGGATAGATGGGGGGCAATCAATTCACATATGGAGTCCAGGGCACAGCTGGGGGCTGAGGGGGGTCTGTAGCAAGCGGCAACAGTGAGAGATTTATTTCTGGAAAGGTGGATTTTTAGAAGTAGAAGCTCAAACTGTTTGGGCACAGACCTGGATAGTATGATAGAGCTCTGCAGGCTATCTCTACAGTAGATTGCAACTCCACCCCCTTTGGCAGTTCTATCTAGACGGAAAATGTTATAGTTGGGGATGGAAATTTCAGAATTTTTGGTGGCCTTCCTAAGCCAGGATTCAGACACTGCTAGAACATCAGGGTTGGCGGAGTGTGCTAACGCAGTGAATAACTCAAACTTAGGAAGGAGGCTTCTGATATTTACGTGCAGAAAACCAAGACTTTTACGGTTACAGAAGTCAACAAATGATAGCTCCTGGGGAGTAGGAGTGATACTGGAGGCTGCAGGGCCTGGGTTAGCCTCTACATCACCAGAGGAACAGAGGAGGACTAGAATAAGGATACGACTAAAGGCTTTAAGAACTGGTCTTCTAGTGCGTTGGGTACATAGAATAAAGGGGGCAGTTCTCCGGGCGTTGTAGAAAAGATTCAGGGCATTATGTACAGAAAAGGATATGGAAGGATATGAGTACAGTTCAGGTAACCCTAAGCGTTGGGTAACAATGAAAGAGATAGCGTCACTGGAGGCACCGATTGAGCCGGTCTCGGCGTGTATGGGGGGTGGAACAAAGGAACTATTTGAGGCAGTTTCTAGGGGTTCTACAGTGAAATTGTATAATAAGAACTAACCCAAACAGCAATAGGCAAGGCATAATTGACATGGGAGAGAGGCATAAAGCAGTCACAGGTGTTATTAGAGAGAGCTAAAACAACAACTGGAAATAGCGATATAGTTTGGGCTGAGGCTAAACAGAATAAACAGGACAGGGTACCGTGTAAAGGAACAGTCCAGCAGGCATCAGCTGTGCAGCTGAGTGATCATAAGGTCCAGTGAACAGCAATATGTGAGTCCGAGAGCAGTTCAAATTGGTGCTTCAGCACAGCTAGCAGGGAGCACAGTTGTAGTTTGCGTGTGCTAGCGGGCCGGGGCTGGCAGATGGATCTCCGTGGTCGTCGCAACGTGAAGCCTGTTGAAACCACATCAGACTATTTCGTCGGCAAACCAGTCGTGTTGGATCGGCGGGGCTCAGTGTCAACACTAGGAGGTCCCGTCCGGTTGACAGAGAGGTAAATAGCCGGGAGATGGGCCTGAGGCTAGCTCAAGGCTAACTGGTGCTTGCTATAGGGCAATGGTAATTAGCCAACAACAGGTTGCAGCTAGCTAGCTGTTTGCGATGTGTCGGCGCTAGGGTGCAGTGATTCCGGCAGAAAGTCCAATAAGCTCTGGGTCGATAGCACGCTGTGCAGACTGGCCGACGAATTGTCCAGGCTAGAGCTGGCTGGTGGATAGTGTAGGCCACGGACAGTGGTGAAGACGCTAACGGTGACTAATAGCAAGTAGCCATTCAGTCGCAGCTACGCTAGCTACACTAGTTTCAAGCTTAAGGTTCTTGATGAAAGTTATAAAGAAATAATAGAATCCTTTCCACGTTGGGTGAGGCGGGTTGCAGGAAAGTATATTTAGTTAAAGAATGAAAAGTAAAAATTGAGAAATATATACAAAAATAGGCAAAAAAACAAGAAACGGGATATTTACACAAGGACAATGAATAAAAGCGAACGCACTGCTATGCCATCTTGTAGCATTGTAGCAAAGTGTCATTTCTTCAGTGTTGTCACATGAAAAGATATACTCAAATATTTACAAAAATGTGAGGGGTGTACTCACTTTTGTGAGATACTGTATATATTTTTTAATAATATAAACATTAAGAACTAACAATCAACAAAATACAAGCTAGACAGTCAGGGAAAATTGAAAATTCCAAAAACAATGACTTTAGCAGTATTCATTTTGTTATTATGTTTGAGCAAAAGAACACAGCATTAGCCATGGCAAAATGCATAGAATTGCAGGAAATTTGCTTTAAAACTGCAAAAATGTATCTCAGCTCAATGGAGAAATGTGTAGAATTGCAGGAAATTGGCATAAAAAATGAAACAAATTCATTACACCACCAAGATGGGGGGCCTCTAAAATATTCTCTAAAATATTAGCTGCGCCGACAGGCCGACCACGCTCATTGCCATGCCCCACTGCCACGCTTCCTGTCACGCCCACCACCTAAGCTCCTTTTTGATCCAGAAAAAACCCTGCTGAAACTCTCTGTGGAGTCCCCTCAACCATGGCTTTGACCTGAAGCACTCTGTGGAGTCCCCTCCACCGAAGGCCCATTTCAGCACCCATTCCTGAACAGCAACCATTGTCTGTCCATCTGAACCTCATCTTCAGATTTCCAAGTGAATAGGAACTAACACTAGACCCCTGACACCATGCTTCCTCGTTTGTGCAAACAAAGACTTGACACTTGGTGTGGGTTTAGCCGTGTGGGAACGTTTTGTGGGAATATGGGAAGAAGTAAGGAGTGAGGACCACAATGGGAGTGAGGACCACAATGGAAATGAGGACCACAATGGAAATGAGGACCACAATGGAAATGAAGAACAATGGAAATGAAGATCACAATGGAAATGAAGGTCACAATGGAAGTTTGAGGACCACAATGGAAATAAGCCTCCAGGCTTTATTGTGTTTCTATCCTCAATAATGTTTTATGTATGGAATGTTGTCTCCGGCTGGAGCAGCCTTCTGCTTTTAACTATCCAATAAATGAAATCAATCAATGAAGTCCATTCCTCATTCTGACAATGTACTACTACCTCATTTTCAGATTTGGTCTGATAGAAGTTGGTAGATGTCATACAGAGTTGTACAATGTTAGGTAGGTCATTGTCAGTCTGTGCATCACTACAGTCTCGTCCCCAGGCTCTATTGTGCCCAGTCTCTAGATCATCAACTCAGTAATCACTCAGTCCTTGACATTACTGTAAAGTACCTAGGTGAATGCCTTAGGCTGAGGCTGACATTCACCTTGACATTACTGTAAAGTACCTAGGTGAATGCCTTAGGCTGAGGCTGACATTCACCTTGACATTACTGTAAAGTACCTAGGTGAATGCCTTAGGCTGAGGCTGACATTCACCTTGACGTTACTGTATAGTACCTAGATGAATGCCTTAGGCTTAGGCTGACATTAGCCTTGACATTACTGTACACAGTACCTGAGTGAGTGCTTCAGGCTGACAGTGTCTGTCTGCACTTTGACATAATGTTCTGCTGCATGGGATAGGCTGCTACAAGATGTCTTCTGCTTGATGGCCTTGTGTACAAACACTTCCACCCGGAACATACTGCCAGTACCATGCCTCTTAATGATACAGTGAAACTCTGCTCAATGCCAGCACATTCACATTCACATTCATTTGTCTACTGTACTGCCTTCAGAGGAGCTGAGTGGGGCTGCCTGCCTGCGCTCAAGGTAGTTTACACACAGTGTACAAGGAGAGAGAGAGAGAGAGCTTCTGCCAACTTGCAAAAGTTTGTTTCCTCTGCTTTGTGTCATGTTATTACAACCCAGTCATTATATTGAACTTGGGCTCAGGTTGTTCTCTCATCATATAGCTAGGCCTGCAACACTCAGGCTTTCCAAGATGCAATGGTGTGTGTGTTCAAGTGTTTATCCCATCAATCGTGAACGGAAAAGAGGAAATGTACATTATTATTATGGCTGTTATGGCTATTATTTTCCATGTCCTAACTGGATATTTTCCGTTGTCAAACACCGATCACTTGTGGAGATGGTCATGGAAATTTCCCCCAAAAGATAACATTCCACTGCACAATATCCTGTTAAAGTGTGCGTATGAAATTACCATTGTCCTCACAGCCGAGTGAGCCAGCGAGTGGCTGGCTGTTGAACTAAGCAGCTTTGTGAGGGCCTCACTCATCCTCCACATCAATATTTGCATTTCTCTGACAGCAGCCCCATCCTGTCACGATGAAAAGTATTGCACTCTCAAATACCATCAAAACAACAGTTTTAAAGCCACAGTCTGTATTTATTTGCTAATGTTGTGTGATTTTACCCCTTTTTCTCCCCAAATTTCGTGATATCCAATTGGTAGTTACAGTCTTGTCCCATCGCTGCAACTCCCGTACGGACTTGGGAGAGGTGAAGGTCGAGAGCCATGCGTCCTCCGAAACACGACCCTGCCAAGCCGCACTGCTTCTTGACACACTGTTCGCTTAACCCGGAAGCCAGCCGCACCAATTTGTCGGAGGAAACACTGTACAACTGGCGACCATGTCAGCGTGCATGCTCCCGGCCCGCCACAGGAGTTGCTAGAGCGCGATGGGACAAGGACATCCCGGCCGGCCAAACCCTACCCTAACCCGGACGACGCTGGGCCAATTGTGCACCGCCTCATGGTTCTCCCGGTCACTGCCGGCATCTCATCAGATGTCCTGAGGACGATGCTGTCATCTCACCCTTTTTACACAATGTCCTCAACTCAAATAATTAATAATTCTTCAGGCATTCCAGAATATAAACGATAGAATTTGCGTTAAAATAAAATACAATCATTTACTTCTGGCCTTAATAAGAACTGTGCCTGTGGTCTTCCATTTCCTCACTATGTTCCTCACAGTGGACACTGACAGATTACATCTCTGTGATAGCTTTTTGTAGCCTTCCCCTAAACCATAATGTTGAACAATCTTTGTTTTCAGGTCATTTGAGAGTTGTTTTGAGGCCCCCACTTTTTTTGCCACTCTTCAGAGGAGAGTCAAAGAGAACAACAACTTGCAATTGGCCACCTTAAATACCTTTTCTCATGATTGGATGCACTTGTCTATGAAGTTCAAGGCTTAATGAGCTCACCAAACCAATTGTGTGTTCCAATTAATCAGTACTAAGTAGTTAAAGGTATTCAAATCAACAGAATGACAAGGGTGCCCAAATTTTTGCATAGCCTATTTTTCACATCTGATTTAATTTCATACAACTTAATATTGCTACACTAAAAATCTTTGTCTGGACAATACCCCAGTACTCAGCTTTTATTAGAAAATGAATGGCATGCCACTGTGATCATTTTCTGTGACGACAGAGTAAATTATTATGCAGCCTCAGAGGGGTGCCCAAACTTTTTTATACGACTGTATAACTAGGAATAAAGTGACTAGTCAACAGGGTAGATAATAAACAGTAGCAGCAGCGTATGTGATGAGTCAAAAAAAGTTTGTGCAAAAAGGGTCAATGCAGATAGTTAAATAGTTAACCAAATAGCTACCCGGACTAACTATTTAGCAGTCTTGTGGCTTGGGGTTAGAAGCTGTTCAGGGTCCTGTTGGTTCCAGACTTGGTGCATCGGTGCCACTTGCTGTGCGGTAGCAGAGAGAACAGTCTATGACTTGGGTGGCTGGAGTCTTTGAAAAACATTTGGGCCTTCCTTTGACACCGCCTGGTATAGAGGTCCTGGCCTCCTCCCTATAGGCTGTCTCATCGTTGTTGGTGATTAGGCCTACCACTGTCGTGTAGTCAGCAAACTTAATTATGGAATTGGAGTCATGCGCGGCCACACAGTCATGGGTGAACAGGGAGTACAGGACGGGACTAAGCACGCACCCCTGAGGGGCTCCCCTGTTCAGGGTCAGCGTGGCAGATGTGTTGTTGCCTACCCTCACCACCTGGGGGCGGCCCGTCAGGAAGTTCAGGATCCAGTTGCAGAGGGAGGTGTTCAGTCCCAGGGTCCTTAACTTAGTGATGAGCTTTGAGGGAAGTTAGGTGTTGAACACTGAGCTGTAGTCAATGAACAGCATTCTCACGTAGGTGTTCCTTTTGTCCTAGTGGGAAAGGGAAGTGTGGAGTGCAATAGAGTTTGCGTCATCTGTGGATCTGTTGGTGCGGTATGCGAATTGGAGTGGGTGCAGGGTGTCTGGGGTGATGGTCTTGATGTGAGCCATGACCAGCCTTTCAAAGCATTTCATGGCTACAGGTGTGAGTGCTACGGGGCGATAGTCATTTAGACAGGTTAACTTAGTGTTCTTGGGCAAAATCACTATGGTGGTCTACTTGAAACATGTAGGTTTTACAGACTGGGTCAGGGAGAGGTTGAAAATGTCAGTGAAGACACTTGCCAGCTGGTCAGCACATGCTCTGAGTACGCGTCCTGGTAATTCGTATGGCCCTGCAGCCTTGTGAATGTTAACCTGTTTAAAGGTCTTACTCACATCGGCTACAGAGAGCGTGATCACATAGTCGTCCAGAACAGCTGGTGTTCTCATGCTTGGTTCAGTGTTGTTTGCCTCAAAGCGTATTTAGCTCGTCTGGTAGGCTTTCATCACTGGGCAGCTCGTGGCTGGGTTTCCCTTTGTAATCCATGATAGTTTGCAAGCCCTGCCACATCTGACTAGCATCAGGGCCGGTGAAGTAGGATCCGAGCTTAGTCCTGTATTGACACTTTGCCTGTTTGATGGCTCGTCGGAGGTCGTAGCGGGATTTCTTATAAGCGTCCGGATTAGTATCCCGCTCCTTGAAAGTGTCAGCTCTAGCCTTTTGCTCAGTGCGGATGCTTCCTGTAATCCATGGTTTAAGTACATACGGTCACTGTGGGGACGACGTTGACGATGCAGTTAATAATGGAGCTGGTGACTGATGTATTAAACTCCTCAATGCGATCGTATGAATCCTGTAACATATTCCAGTCTGTGCTAGCGAAACAGCTTAGCATCTGCTTCATCGGACCACTTCCGTATTGGGCGCGTCAATGGTACTTCTTTTTTAGTTTTTTGCTTTTAAGCTGGAATCAGGAAGATAGAGTTATTGTCAGATTTGCCAAATGGAGAGCGAGGGAGAGCTTTGTATGCATTTCTGTGTGTGAAGTAAATGTGATCGATAGTTTTTTCACATTTAGTTGCACAGGTGACATGCTGGTAGAAATGAGGTAAGATGGATTTCAGTTTCCCTGCATCACCGGCCACAAGGAGCACCACCTCTGGATAAGCATTTTCTTGTTTGCTTATGGCCCTATACAGCTCGTTGAGTGCGGTCTAACTCAAGCGAGCAGAATCTTGAGACTTCCTTAATATTAGAGATCATGCACTAGCTGTTATTAATAAAGAGACACACACCTTTAAATCAAATCAAATCACATTTTATTGGCCACATGCGCCGAATACAAGAGGTGCAGTCATTACAGTGAAATGCTTACTTACAGCCCTTAACCAACAGTGCATTTATTTTTTAATAAAAAAGTAAAATAAAACAACAAAAAAGTGTTGATAAAAAAAGAGCAGAAGTAAAATAAAATAACAGTAGGGAGGCTATATATACAGGGGGGTACCGGTGCAGAGTCAATGTGCGGGGGCACCGGCTAGTTGAGGTAGTTTAAGTAATATGTACATGTGGGTAGAGTTAAAGTGACTATGCATAAATAATTAACAGAGTAGCAGCAGCGTAAAAAGATGGGGTGGGGGTGGGGGGGGGGGGGGGGGGGGGCAGTGCAAATAGTCCGGGTAGCCATGATTAGCTGTTTAGGAGTCTTATGGCTTGGGGGTAGAAGCTGTTGAGAATTATTTTGGACCTAGACTTGGCACACCGGTACCGCTTGCCGTGCGGTAGCAGAGAGAACAGTCTATGACTAGGGTGGCTGGAGTCTTTGACAATTTTGAGGGCCTTCCTCTGACACCGCCTGGTATAGAGGTCCTGGATGGCAGGAAGCTTGGCCCCAGTGATGTACTGGGCCGTACGCACTACCCTCTGTAGTGCCTTGCGGTCGGAGGCCGAGCAGTTGCCATATCAGGAGGTGATGCAACCAGTCAGGATGCTCTCGATGGTGCAGCTGTATAATTTTTTGAGGATCTGAGGACCCATGCCAAATCTTTTCAGTCTCCTGAGGGGGAATAGGCTTTGTCGTGCCCTCTTCACGACTGTCTTGGTGTGTTTGGACCATGATAGTTCGTTGGTGATGTGGACACCAAGGAACTTGAAGCTCTCAACCTGTTCCACTACAGCCCCGTCGATGAGAATGGGGGCGTGCTCAGTCCTCTTTTTTTTCCTGTAGTCCACAATCATCTCCTTTGTCTTGGTCACGTTGAGGGAGAGGTTGTTATCCTGGCACCACACGGCCAGGTCTCTGACCTCCTCCCTATAGGCTGTCTCATCATTGTCGGTGATCAGGCCTACCACTGTTGAGTCGTGCCTGGCCATGCAGTCATGGGTGAACAGGGAGTACAAGAGGGGACTGAGCACGCACCCCTGAGGGGCCCCCGTGTTGAGGATCAGTGTGGCAGATGTGTTGTTACCTACCCTTACCACCTGGGGGCGGCCCGTCAGGAAGTCCAGGATCCAGTTGCAGAGGGAGGTGTTTAGTCCCAGGATCCTTAGTTTAGTGATGAGCTTTGAGGGCACTATGGTGTTGAATGCAGAGCTGTAGTCAATGAATAGCATTCTCATGTAGGATAGAGTTATGGATGGTCAGATTTGCCAAATGGAGGGCGAGGGAGAGCTTTATATGCGTCTCTGTGTGTGGAGTAAAGGTGGTCTAGAGTTTTTTTTCCTCTGGTTGCACATTTAACATGCTGGTAGAAATTAGGTAGAACGGATTTAAGTTTCCCTGCATTAAAGTCCCCGGCCACTAGGAGTGCTGCCTCTGGATGAGCGTTTTCCTGTTCACTTATGGCCTTATACAGCTCATTCAGTGCAATCTTAATGCCAGCATTGGTTTGTGGTGGTAAATAGACGTCTATGAAAAATATAGATGAAAACTCTCTTGGTAAATAGTGTGGTCTACAGCTTATCATAAGCAAAACCTCGAGACTTCCTTAGTATTTGATTTTGTGCACCAGCTGTTGTTTACAAATATACACAGACCGCCACCCCTTGTCTTACCGGAGTAAGCCGTTCTATCCTGCCGATGTAGCGTATAGCCTGCTAGCTGTATGTTGTCCATGTCGTCGTTCAGCCACGACTCAGTGAAACATAAGATATTACAGTTTTTTATGTCTCGTTGGTAGGATAACCGTAATCTTAGGTCATCCAATTTATTCTCAAATGATTGAACATTGGCTAATAGGTTTGATGGAAGAGGCAGTTTACTCGCTCACCGTCGGATCCTTACAAGGCACCCCGACCTACGTCCACGATATCTCTGTCTCTGTCTCATGCGAATGACGGGGATTTGTGCCTTGTCGGGTGTCTGTAGGATATCCTTCGCGTCCGACTTGTTGAAGAAAAATTATTCGTCCAATACGAGGTGAGTAATCGCTGTCCTGATATCCAGAAGCTCATTTTGGTTATAAGAGACGATGGCAGAAACATTATGTACAGAATAAATTACAAATAATGCGGAAAAACACACATAATAGTACAATTGGTAAGAGGGCTGTAAAACGGCAGACATCTTCTCCGGCGCCATTCTATACTTTTTTAGCTTACCCGAAGCTGCCGTTCTGTCCTGCCGATGCATAAACAGCTACATGAACATTATCCATGTCCTCGTTCAGCCACGACTCTGAGAAACATAGGATATTACATGATGGCCTATCCATATACTGCGGCAACATGATCAGACATTCAAATACTGCCACGGCAAGATCGTGTTACTGCCACTACAAGTCTGGTCAAATTAAGATCAAACATCTGTACTAAGAGGGATTACCAGTGTGATCAATGGTGATTGACAGAGACCTTTCTAAGTAGTTTTTTTCTGTTTCCCTATTTTCCATGGTGTTTCCATTTCCACTGGCTAAATATAGATATTTTTGGAAGACAGTGTACTTTTGGAAGATTTTCGTTTTGCATTATTCTTGTGTTGTTTGGACTAGTCATGGAACTAATGATGCATAGCACACTGTGTACTTTAATAGTACTCAACATTTACTCAGGGAAACAGCACACATATTATAACAGCTAGGTACATCACTCACATCAATCACTGATACATGGTGCCAATAACCGTTATGGTCCTGAATGAACAAATGTAATAATTAGCACGAGGAGTTGAGTTGATTACAATGTCTCTAGATCTATGTCTGGGACAATACAGGACATGTGCTTGCTGCCTGGTAGGGACTACTCAAAGGAGTTATATAGACACCGATCCTATCATGCTACAGATGTAGGATCTTCATTTGATCACTATTTTATTGTTGAGAATTTTCCTGCACGTCAGGAAATGCAAACTTGTAGTATATTCGAGGTTGAAAAAGGCTTCTAAAGTTTGTAATTTCCACTTTAAAATGACTTGATTTCTCCCAACGAAAAATGTATGAACTCCTACAAAAAATGTCCATTATTTATAATTCACATTTCCTGTTTCTGCAGGATTATTTTCCTGCTATAGCAAACTGGCTCAAATTAAGATCCTACATATGTATAGCTGCCATACACCCTTCACAGACCTCCTCTTACCAACTCTTCTCTCTCTATCTACCCTCTCTCCTACAGATGGGGACTTTTACCACCCAGCATGGTGAATACTTCTTAGAGCCCCTGATGAAGGCAGAGGAGGGGGAGGAGTACGACGAGGAGCACAACAAACCTCACCTCGTCTACAGAAAGGACAGGAAGAGGAGAGAGAGCCCTGCCAGTGAACCCACACAACCCTGCTCAGCCTCATGTAACAGACCTAGCTACCACTGTCTGCCCCTGTACTAACCATAGTCTGAATCCTCTCCTCTCCTATACTATACTGTATTGTACTACACTATACTATACTATACTATACTATACTATACTATACTATACTACGCTACACTATACTATACCATTTTTTTATTAACTTTTATTTATTCATGGTAGCCCAATTGAGACCAGGGTCTCATTCCCAATGGTGCCCTGAGGACAAACAATGTACATTACAATTAAAACAAGACAAATAAAAATAACCACAAGGCACAACCTCAACACCACAATTTTAACAAATAAACCACTACAATCCTCAATGAATTCATTCAACACCCGAGTCCTAAACTGCCATAGCGGCTCCAGGGAATGAAGATGCAAGGAATTTTGTAGGTTATTCCAACAATGGGGGGCACTAAAACTAAAGGAGGATTTACCTAAATTGGTCAAGACCAGAGGGACATCAAGAGTTAACCAATCCTGCGAGCAGGTTTGGTAGCTCATTCTTTTATATGTTAGCAATGAAGTTAGGTAAATTGGAAGCTTGTGTAGCATGGCTTTGTAAACAAAAAGGGAGTAATGAATTGATCTATGGGACTTTAGTGAGGACCAGACAACCTTTTGATACAGGATGTAGTGATGAGTATTAAAACTGTCACCTGTGATAAAGTAAAGGGCGCTATGGTAGACAGCATCCAAAGGTTTAAGAGTAGTGGCTGCTGTATTCTGGTAAATGGTGTCACCGTAGTCAAGAACTGGCAGGAAAGGTGACTGTACAATCTGCTTCCTGCTGTTTAGGGAGAGGCAAGATCTATTTCTAAAAATTAAGCCCACTTTAAATCTTTGCTTTTTAACTTTAAACATCGTCTTTGTCAATCCAAATGCCCAGATATTTGTAGGTGGGGACCCGACGAATGGGAGAACCATCCAATGAATAAATATGTAGTCCATCTGAAACATTCTTGTGAGAACTAGAGAACAACATGTATTTAGTCTTGCCTGCATTATGCTATACGATACTATACTTCCCTACACTGCAATACACTATACTACACTACACTATACTATGCTATACTATACTATGCTATACTAATCACAGTCTGATTGTTACTGGGGTTCCCCTCACACTTACCCCTCTGTTTTGTAATTCTCTCTGTGCCAAAGCCGTAATAGCTGCGCTAACTGCAAATTATACTTAGTCATGATTCTTGGCTGCGGGTTTAGCGAGAAGATTTGAGTCTTGATTAAGAGTGTCATTGAAATCCTTTATTTAATTCAGCTAAAATGTGTTCCAGCCAGCCATCCGCTCCAAAGGTTTTCACTCTCCTTTCTGGAGCGTTCACACCCAAGTCTGCGGAGGAACAGAGGAATAAATAATTACTTTTTAGTTTGCTGCACTGTCGGAGATAAATAAAGAAACTGGAGAGCACTGCATTTTATAAGCTGCTTTTGAATGTTCTCCATTTCATTAGAATGTTTATAGCTGCAGCCTTTAGATAGTGGAGAGGCCAACAAAAAGCAAAGTGACCCAGCAGAGCTCACCCTGACACAGGCCCTTAAAAGATGGCTCACGGGGAGCTTTGTGGGCGGCCTTTGTTGGCTGATGCAATAAATATTTTATGTGCAGGACACTTGATTTGTTTGTTGTCTGAACCCGGGTATTGTCTGCTGGTTGTGGCCATTGTCTGTGGCTGGGTTTAAAGTAGTTGGAGTGACCTGAGGGGCCAAAACCTCCTTAATATGCTTGCCTTTCACTCCATCAGTCTGTGTGGCAAACACAGAGGGGCAACAATCTGGAGGGTCTCACTCTCAGCCAGGCACTGGAGGACTTTGAAATATGCTCCCTCTCTGTGTAGACACTGTCAGAAAGTGGGTGAAAGGCCTAACATGAAGGTGTAGCAGCTCACACAAGTTGTGGGTCCATCCACCCAGTCTCCCTTTAATATCTTTCTAACGTCACAGATTAGATACAGTAGGTTTTTCTATTCAAAGTGCCCAAGCAAACACATTCTTCCTCCTCACCTTTTAATAAATCAATGGGGTCTTGTTATATACATAGATATATAGAGAAAGAGAAGACACCTGCAGCAGAGCAGACACACAATGAGGCAGGATTAAAGGAGAGAGACGACACAGGGCCGGGTTAGGACAGGAGAACTGTGAGGTGTCCTGGGCTGTGGTTCCACACCCTTATCTGATAGGCTCCTCTCCAGATGCACTGATAAATGCCTCTCTTTGAAGGCCACAGTAGGCCTGCCTGCCTGGCTGGCTGTTAGTAGGCCTAATTTCTTTTTATGGGAATGTGTACAGTGCAGTGCACACACTGACTGCTACTATCAGGTCAGGAGTAAACACTGTGTTGGTTGGCTGCTCTCAAAGCACAACAAAGGCATCAAATCAAATCAAGTTTATTGGTCGCGTACACAGGTTTGCAGATATCGCAGGTGCAGCAAAATGCTTATGTTTCTAGCTTAGACAGCACAGTAATATCTAGTAATACAATAACAATACACATAATCCAAAAGGTAAAAAAATATCAGAAATATCAGAACGAGCAATGTCAGTGTCCAGAATATAAGTGTATATATATAAAATGGTGTGTATATACAGTATGGACAGTATATGAATAGAAAAGGTGTGTACAGCAGTAGCTACAGTGGGGAAAAAAAGTATTTAGTCAGCCACCAATTGTGCAAGTTCTCCCACTTAAAAAGATGAGAGAGGCCTGTAACTTTCATCATAGGTACACGTCAACTATGACAGACAAAATGAGGAAAAAATATCCAGAAAATCACATTGTAGGATTTTTAATGAATTTATTTGCAAATTATGGTGGAAAATAAGTATTTGGTCAATAACAAAAGTTTCTCAATACTTTGTTATATACCCTTTGTTGGCAATGACACAGGTCAAACATTTTCTGTAAGTCTTCACAAGGTTTTCACACACTGTTGCTGTTATTTTGGCCCATTCGTCCATGCAGATCTCCTCTAGAGCAGTGATGTTTTGGGGCTGTCGCTGGGCAACACAGACTTTCAACTCCCTCCAAAGATTTTCTATGGGGTTGAGATCTGGAGACTGGCTAGGCCACTCCAGGACCTTGAAATGCTTCTTACGAAGCCACTCCTTCGTTGCCCGGGCGGTGTGTTTGGGATCATTGTCATGCTGAAAGACCCAGCCACGTTTCATCTTCAATGCCCTTGCTGATGGAAGGAGGTTTTCACTCAAAATCTCACGATACATGGCCCCATTCATTCTTTCCTTTACAGGGATCAGTCGTCCTGGTCCCTTTGCAGAAAAACAGCCCCAAAGCATGATGTTTCCACCCCCATGCTTCACAGTAGGTATGGTGTTCTTTGGATGCAACTCAGCATTCTTTGTCCTCCAAACACGACGAGTTGAGTTTTTACCAAAAAGTTATATTTTGGTTTCATCTGACCATATGACATTCTCCCAATCCTCTTCTGGATCATCCAAATGCACTCTAGCAAACTTCAGACGGGCCTGGACATGTACTGGCTTAAGCAGGGGGACACGTCTGGCACTGCAGGATTTGAGTCCCTGGCGGCGTAGTGTGTTACTGATGGTAGGCTTTGTTACTTTGGTCCCAGCTCTCTGCAGGTCATTCACTAGGTCCCCCCGTGTGGTTCTGGGATTTTTTCTCAGCGTTCTTGTGATCATTTTGACCCCACAGGGTGAGATCTTGCGTGGAGCCCCAGATCAAGGGAGATTATCAGTGGTCTTGTATGTCTTCCATTTCCTAATAATTGCTCCCACAGTTGATTTCTTCAAACCAAGCTGCTTACCTATTGCAGATTCAGTCTTCCCAGCCTGGTGCAGGTCTACAATTTTGTTTCTGGTGTCCTTTGACAGCTCTTTGGTCTTGGCCATAGTGGAGTTTGGAGTGTGACTGTTTGAGGTTGTGGACAGGTGTCTTTTATACTGATAACAAGTTCAAACAGGTGCCATTAATACAGGTAACGAGTGGAGGACAGAGGAGCCTCTTAAAGAATAAGTTACAGGTCTGTGAGAGCCAGAAATCTTGCTTGTTTGTAGGTGACCAAATACTTATTTTCCACCATAATTTGCAAATAAATTCATTACAAATCCTACAATGTGATTTTCTGGATTTTTTTCCCTCATTTTGTCTGTCATAGTTGACGTGTACCTATGATGAAAATTACAGGCCTCTCTCATCTTTTTAAGTGGGAGAACTTGCACAATTGGTGGCTGACTAAATACTTATTTTCCCCACTGTATATACTGTAGGATGAGCCATGACTAGAATACAGTATATACACTACATGACCAAAAGTATGTGGACACCTGCTTGTCGAACATCTCATTCCAAAATCATGGGCACATTGCTGCGGGACTTACTTCCATTCAGCCACAAGAGCATTAGTGAGGTCGGGCACTGATGTTGGACGATTAGGCCTGGCTCGCAGTCGGCGTTCCAATTCATCCCAAAGGTGTTCGATGGGGTTGAGGTCAGGGCTCTGTGCAAGCCAGTCAAGTTCTTCCACACCGATCTTGACAAACGATTTCTGTATGTCATTGTATGCTGTAGCGTTACGATTTCCCTTCACTGGAACTAAGGGGCCTAGCTACCTCTCTCTCTCTCTCTCTCTCTCTCTCATCACAGGCTGCATAAACATGCAGCTCTTTACTGCAGCCTAATTGCTGAGAGCAAATTGCATTGAGCAACACAGTCAGGACCACCAGGCAGAGTGCAGCTGTAGGTGGGAATATCTCTGGGTATACAATATGATGTAGGTACAGCTCCTCTTGAATGCACAAGCAGATATATGTGATTAAGATATTGTGCTACAAAACTAAGAATCAACTTGTGGGGGCCTCAAGCAGAGGGCCTCAAGGTAAAAAATGGACCCGTGTGTTAGAAATGAAAGGGCCGATTTCTGGTCTTAGTCCGCACCTGTACAGTAGTGAAAGAAAAGAGAACCTGTTGCTGGCAGAGGGCAGATTCCTTTCTTGCTATCCCTCTATTCCTCTTTCTGAGGAGGCATAAAAGCACTCTTTGTGAGGGTCAATGATCTCATGGTCCTCTCTCTCCACACTTTATGTATCTGTGAAAGGGGAGGCTTGTCTTAAATAAAAGTTGCTAGTCAGAGTTTGATTGCTGAGGGGGCTGAAGGGTTTTGAGGCTTTGGGGGGTTGGGGAGTTGCAAGGAGGCTCAAAACCTGCCAACTATCCCAGTTGGTCAGAACAGAACACACATGGAAATGCCAGACACGCTAGTTCAGGAATGCTATAGAAGAAGACTATAGGCCTATCATGGTATACTGCATGTGTTTACTTTCAGTTGTTTAAGAATTTCCATAGTTGGTGGAGTCCTGTTGGTTTCCATAGTTGGTGTAGTCCTGTTGGTTTCCATAGTTGGTGTAGTCCTGCTGGTTTCCATAGTTGGTATAGTCCTGCTGGTTTCCATAGTTGGTATAGTCCTGTTGGTTTCCATAGTTGGTGTAGTCCTGTTGGTTTCCATAGTTGGTGTAGTCCTGTTGGTTTCCATAGTTGGTGTAGTCCTGTTGGTTTCCATAGTTGGTGTAGTCCTGTTGGTTTCTATAGTTGGTGTAGTCCTGTTGGTTTCCATAGTTGGTGTAGTCCTGTTGGTTTCTATAGTTGGTGTAGTCCTGTTGGTTTCCATAGTTGGTGTAGTCCTGTTGGTTTCCATAGTTGGTGTAGTCCTGTTGGTTTCCATAGTTGGTGTAGTCCTTTTGGTTTCCATAGTTGGTGAAGTCCTACATCTGCTCACCTTGGTAAAATGTGTTGATACTGTAGAAGCAGAACAGTATGTTTACACTGAGATAACGTGAACAAAGATGAAGTTGAAGAGCTCCTTGTGTCCACCATTCTGCAGTCGTCTTTGGTCTTTCAACAGAAATCTAAGAGTTTTTCCTCTCATATGCCGTCACCAACAGGGGAGTGTTGAAAATGCTACTATGATAATAAGGTATTTTAAAGTGCAACCTCTTAGGGAAGATAGGGTTTCTGTTGTTTCATCCTCAGTCAATACACAGTAATAAAGTTGTCATTGGCTGTTTTCCTTGCTGTGTGTGTTCATGCATTGTTGTTAGAGCACTACAGTATTCCATGACTCATGCTTTCCATTTGATTTACAACAAAATAGTTCTCAAACTCAATATTTTAGTAAATTCAAGTTCAGATACATAACTTTCCTTGACACTAACATGACCTAGATGTTCTTCCCTACTACTGTTCACTAGGCACCGAGCAGCCATGTCTAGGACTACAGGTCTATATGCACACTAAGCCATCTTGGGTGGTTTTGCCACTGTTTTTGATAACTGTGAAGTTGGGAGCTGTTGAGTGGGCGATTAAGAGGCGAGTGTTCTTAAGTTTAAAAGGCGAATGTTCCTCATTATGCCAGCATGGGTTTTAAAGGTTCTCCAAAGGAGCTTGTCAGACTGAAATCACAACAACACTGTGACTGCGTCGGCCCCTTAATGCAACATTCTGGGGGTTATCTGTCTGTCTGCCTGTGGGCTAAAGCTTGCATGTGAATCTCTGTGTCGGTCGTCCTGAGATGGAGATAGTCAGAAGGATGGGGGTGGCCCAGGATAGGGGAAGACTATTCTCACTCTGCTCACTAGGTCTCTGCAGGGCTGACATGTATGAGAGCTTTGAAGGTAATAAGAGGTTGTAGTTGTATGTTTCTCTCTCATGATGTGCTTACTATATTGCAGGCATGACTGGTCCCTGGTACTAGGACTGGGATGCGGTGAATGGAACAATTAGTGTGATTATGGAGAAGGACCGAGTTGTTTCTGCTGGAGAATACAGAGTTGGTTGGCTGTGGGCCTGTGGCTATCCCTCCCAGGTACAAAGCATCGCTGCATGTCCCTTTGCCCCTGACCTCTAAACACAAATATTTTAATGGGAATCACCCATTGCCCGGCCCACAGTGTAAAAATGACGTGGGTCCAAATGCAAGTCTCAGCTTTTTTTGACAAAGGGTTCATTTACATGGAAAATGCTCTCTCATGCCGTCCCCCGTGCGATCTGGTATTGAACTAGCTGACTTGAATCGCTCCCTGTTCTTTAGCGCTTTCATGTATGTGAATGGAAGCGCTTGTTGTGTGTTGTGTGGGACCTCGCGCTTGTGTCACCTTTTGTTTGGAGTCACTCATTGGATGGGATCTGACCATGGGCTCTTCCCTAGAGGTGTTCGGCCCTCCATTTCAACTGTTTACACTGAGTTGAAGTTATTTTTGTCTCTCATGCCGTGTTGGGAATGGGCTCAGTAGAGGTAGGCATGGTGCGATGGATGGATGGTTATCGGTCAAATGACCTCTCTCACCTTTAGGGTCTGGCTCGCAGAGGTATGGGGGCTTTGGGGTGTAATCTGGCTCCATAGGGCTTAGGCCCCCAACACACCATGGAGCCGCTATTGTTACTCATCCTGAAATGTGTATCTGGAGGAGTGAGTGTGTAAAATGTTTTGCTTTGTTCATGTCGTGTGCGTGCGAAGTGTGCGTGTATGCACAGACTGTGTGTGTGTGAACTCTGTTAGGCTTATCTTTTTGACTGAGTGTTTGTTGTCTCTGTTGCTGTGAAAGAGACGGCTCTCTGAGGAGTTGGAATCGCTGAGCGAGAAGAGGATAGGAGAGGAGCAAGTTTCTGTCTTCATCTGTATGCCTAGCCTGGTCGGTGCTGCATGTGCCGGTCTCGCTCTAAACCCTGGCACTGGCCCCGGACGTTTCTCAGGCTCTCGCTCTGCCTTCCTCCTCCCTCTACACCTGTGTCTCTATCTGTAGCAGCCCCTCAATCCACGTCAGAGTTTTCAAACTCAACTCCAACTATAAATCTACAGGAGAAGTTGGACTGTGTTGTAACTGGGGCACTCGGGGAATAATAAAATCAGACATATTTAATGATACGTTTGGTGAACATTGTGCCTCTGTCTATAACCGATTTAGGTATGAAGTACTATGATGCTTCTCCGACCTAGGCAATAGTTATTGTGAACCAAATGTAAGTAACTTATAGTTAGTATGAACTCCAGTTCTGCACTTCAGCAATAATAGAGCCCTCATTGCTCTGGTGTTCTTTATGGAGAGAGTGACATAAGCAGCTAATCATTCTTCCACATGGTCATCTGACTGACTGGACGATAACAGATTGTCTGGGTGTTGGATCAGCTATACACACTAGACAGACAGATATAGAAAGATAGACAGACAGACAGCAGTCTAATGGTTGTCATGTGGCCATAGCGACAGGACAGCCCCAGTGAACCCAACCCAGTGTGTTGTCTCTGTCTCAGAGTTCCAGTGACAAATTCCAACAGCTATTTTCTGCAGAGTTCTACTGTCTGTCTGTCTGTCTGTCTGGGTATTCTGTCTGAACAGATGGGCAGCAATGTTCTGTTATAGTGTTATCAGTCAGATGTATGGTGCTGACAGGTGAGGGACATGGTCCCCACATTGTGGCCATGGGCAGGCTGGGACACCACTGACCCTGATGGGAAGACAGTTGCAGGCCAGAGATGTGCAGTGTCATCGCCTGGAGCTCCTCTGTCCATCTGAATACTTATAGGCACCAAAACAAGTGGTTGAAATGATTATGTTACTCTTATGTATGGAACGTCTATGGAGGTTATTTGATCTTGGGGAATTGAGACCAATGGAATATACTGTAGATGGAGAGTGGAATCCAAGATGTTGCTGCTGTCATCTACAGTATACTGAACAAAAATATAAATGCAACATGTAAAGTGTTGGTCCCATGTTTCATGAGCTGAAATAAAAGATCACAGAAATTTTCCATATGCACAGAAAGCTTATTTCGCAAAAAATGTCTGCGTAAATGTGTTTACATCCCTGTTAGTGAGTATTTCTCCTTTGCCAAGATAATTACATTTTAGTCATTTAGCAGACACTTTATCCAATCTTTTTTTCTTTTTTTTTCTCATACTGGTCTCCCGTGGGAAACGAACCCACAACCCTGCCGTTGCAAACGCCATGCTCTACCAACTGAGCTACACGGGACTAATCCGTCCTGACAGGTGTGGCATATCAAGAAACTGATTAAACAGCATGATCATTACACAGGTGCACCTTGTGCTGGGCACAATAAATGGCCACTGTAAAATGTGCAGTTTTGTCAAACAACACAATGCCACAGATGTCTCAAGTTTTGAGGGAGCGTGCAATTGGCATGCTGACTGCAGGAATGTCCACTAGAGCTGTTGCCAGAGAATTGATTGTTCATTTCTATACCATAAGCCACCTCCAATTACGTTTGAGAGAATTTGGCAGTACGTCCAACCGGCCTCACAACCGCAGACCACATGTAACCACGCCAGCCCAGGACCTCCACATCCGGCTTCTTCACTTGCGGGATCGTCTGAGACCAGTCACCCGGACAGCTGATGAAACTGTGGGTTTGCACAACCGAAGAATTTCTGCACAAACTGTCAGAAACCATCTCAGGGAAGCTCATCGGCATGCTTGTCTTCCTCACCAGGGTCTTGACCTGACTGCAGTTCGGAGTCGTAGCCGACGTCAGTGGGAAAATGCTCACCTTCAATGGCCACTGGCATGCTGGAGAAGTGTGCTCTTCACAGATGAATCCCGGTTTCAACTGTACCAGGCAGATGGCAGACAGTGCGGATGGCGTTGTGTGGGCGAGCGGTTTGCTAATGTCAACATTGTGAACAGAGTGCCCCATGGTGGCGGTGGGGTTATGGTATGGGCAGGCGTAAGCTATGGACAACGAACACAATTGCATTTTATCGATAGAAATTTGAATGCACAGAGATATCGTGACAAGATCCTGAGGCCCATTGTCGTGCCATTCATCCGCCACCATCACCTCATGTTTCAGCATGATAATGCACAGCCCCATGTCGCAAGAATCTGTACACAATTCCTGGAAGCTGAAAATGTCCCAGTTCTTCCATGGCCTGCATACTCACCAGACATGTCACCCATTGAGCATGTTTGGGATGCTCTGGATCGACGTGTTCGACAGCGTGTTCCAGTTCCCGCCAATATCCAGCAACTTCGCACAGCCGTTGAAGAGGAATGGGACAACATTCCACAGGCCACATTAACAGCCTGATCAACTCTATGTGAAGAAGATGTGTTGCGCTGCATGAGGCAAATGGTGGTCACACCAGATACTGACTGGTTTTCTGATTCACGCCCCAAACTTTTTTTAAAGGTATCTGTGACCAACAGATGCATATCTGTATTCCCAGTCATGTGAAATCCATAGATTAGGGCCTAATTTATTTATTTCAATTGACTGATTTCCTTATATAGCTCAGTTGGTAGAGCATGGCGCTTGCAATGGCAGGGTTGTGGGTTCGTTTCCCACGGGGGGCCAGTATGAAAATGTATGCACTCACTAACTGTGAAGTCGCTCTGGATAAGAGCGTCTGCTAAATGACAAAAAAATTTAAAATGTAACTCAGTCAAAAGTTTTACAGTTCAGACACAGGGGGACAATGTAATTCCCATCATTTTAAGACCACTCATGTCCTCATTAAAAGCTGAAAGGAAAGTACATGCCAAGTGCTTTGGGGTAATTGATTCAGTGTCGTGGTTTTATGACAGTTTGGTTTTCTGCAGCCCATCTTTACTGTACATCTCAGAGGGGCACTCACTCTCCCCAAAGAACAAAGCAGACAGACATGAACCGACCATCATCTCTTCTCTCTCTCCTCAACACGAGAGAAACAAGGAATCTGGCAGCTTTCACTGGTCTTATCGCGTGAGGTAGAGATGGTTACATTGAAGGACAACCTAGCTGTTGCATCATTGTTGTTGAACTCCAGAGCAGAGGGATGGGATTCCCTGTTGAGAAAGTCTGGTTCCTGAACTTTAACCCTTAACCCCTTGGCCACCCTACAGCTTTTAACATGGATCTGGACAGTAACACTGACACCACTGTGGGCAGACTGTGTGTGTGACAGCTGCTATCATTCTTTATAATGGTCAAGAGTCATGCAGCCATGTTTAAAAGCTTTCGTTCTACAGCAACAATTAGTTCCCTCTTTTCTCTGTCTAGCCAGCAGCCACAGAATTACTCTTAATTGTAGGTCTGTGTGGGTCTAGAGGATGTTGTACTGTCTGTTAAACGACCATAACAACGTGACCCTTGATTGACCCAGGCATGATCTATGCTTGCTGTAAGGTACACTACAGCTACACAATGCTGCGGACAACACTGTCTCCGTAATTGGCACCCAAGTGACAGAGCTCTTTCTCTCCCAGTGGGTTATTGTAAAAGAATGTTAATTAGCTCAACAATGAAATCAGTGTTCCCTATTGTTGGGCTTTTGGCATTGATACTTCTGAACGAGAGTGAAAATAGGTCATAGTGCATCAGAGTATTAAATAAATGGACTTTATTCCAGCTGAAGAGGAGGACAACGTCATGTTTGTTGACATCATGCTTGAATGATGTCAACAAACATTTGTTGTAAAAAATATATATAAAAAATTAAGCACGTTGGTATCAATCATTGAAGTGATGTACTATTGCTTTAATGTTTCTTGGATTGTAAACAAAAAACGAAAAAAAAAAAAAAAAAAAAAAATATATATATATATATATATAGTGAGGGAAAAAAGTTTTTGATCCCCTGCTGATTTTGTACGTTTGCCCACTGACAAAGAAATGATCAGTCTATAATTTTAATGGTAGGTTTATTTGAACAGTGAGAGACAGAATAACAACGAAAAAATCCAGAAAAACGCATGTCAAAAATGTTATAAATTGATTTGCATTTTAATGAGGGAAATAAGTATTTGACTCCCTCTCAATCAGAAAGATTTCTGGCTCCCAGGTGTCTTTTATACAGGTAACGAGCTGAGATTAGGAGCACACTCTTAAAGGGAGTGCTCCTAATCTCAGTTTGATACCTATATAAAAAGACACCTGTCCACAGACGCAATCAATCAATCAGATTCCAAACTCTCCACCATGGCCAAGACCAAAGAGCTCTCCAAGGATGTCAGGAACAAGATTGTAGACCTACACAAGGCTGGAATGGGCTACAAGACCATCGCCAAGCAGTTTGGTGAGAAGGTGACAACAGTTGGTGCGATTATTCGCAAATGGAAGAAACACAAAAGAACTGTCAATCTCCCCCGGCCTGGGGCTCCATGCAAGATTTCACCTCGTGGAGTTGCAATGATCATGAGAACGGTGAGGAATCAGCCCAGAACTACACGGGAGGATTTTGTCAATGATCTCAAGGCAGCTGGGACCATAGTCACCAAGAAAACAATTGGTAACACACTACGCCGTGAAGGACTGAAATCCTGCAGTGCCCGCAAGGTCCCCCTGCTCAAGAAAGCACATATACAGGCCCGTCTGAAGTTTGCCAATGAACATCTGAATGATTCAGAGGAGAACTGGATGAAAGTGTTGTGGTCAGATGAGACCAAAATCGAGCTCTTTGGCATCAACTCAACTCACCGTGTTTGGAGGAGGAGGAATGCTGCCTATGACCCCAAGAACACCATCCCCACCGTCAAACATGGAGGTGGAAACATTATGCTTTGGGGGTGTTTTTCTGCTAAGGGGACAGGAAAACTTCACCGCATCAAAAGGACGATGGACGGGGCAATGTACAGTCAAATCTTGGGTGAGAACCTCCTTCCCTCAGCCAGGGCATTGAAAATGAGTCGTGGATGGGTATTCCAGCATGACAATGACCCAAAACACACGGCCAAGGCAACAAAGGAGTGGCTCAAGAAGAAGCACATTAAGGTCCTGGAGTGGCCTAGCCAGTCTCCAGACCTTAATCCCATAGAAAATCTGTGGAGGGAGCTGAAGGTTCGAGTTGCCAAACATCAGCCTCGAAACCTTAATAACTTGGAGAAGATCTGCAAAGAGGAGTGGGACAAAATCCCTCCTGAGATGTGTGCAAACCTGGTGGCCAACTACAAGAAACGTCTGACCTCTGTGATTGCCAACAAGGGTTTTGCCACCAAGTACTAAGTCATGTTTTGCAGAGGGGTCAAATACTTATTTCCCTCATTAAAATGCAAATCAATTTATTACATTTTTGACATGCGTTTTTCTGGATTTTTTTGTTGGTATTCTGTCTCTCACTGTTCAAATAAACCTACCATTAAAATTATAGACTGATCATGTCTTTGTCAGTGGGCAAACGTACAAAATCAGCAGGGGATCAAATACTTTTTTCCCTCACTGTATATATATATATATATATATATATATATATATATATATATATATATATATATATATATATATATATATATATATATATATATATATATATATATATATATATATATATATATATATATATACACACAGTGGGGAGAACAAGTACACTGCCGATTTTGCAGGTTTTCCTACTTACAAAGCATGTAGAGGTCTGTAATAGATGGCACGCGTTGCAGAAATATGTTATGTGTTGGGCTGTATTGCTAGTATGAGTTACTACAGTAGTGCTTGATTAAGTTTTATAAACATCTGGTAGAAGTGGTTTAATAAATGTTTGATAAATATCTATTTTATACTTTTTTCATTGAGAGATAAATTCCCCTATGTTTGGGTCTGTCAGAAATGTCTTTCAGTCCTGTGAGTGAGTCGAGCCAGGGTCAGCCCAAACTATTCTTCTCACGGTGTAAGTAGCAGCTCATCGGCCAGTGAGAGGGGGGGGGGGGGGGGGGGGGGGGGGGGGGGGGGGGGGGGGGGGGGGGGGGGATTTGACCGTAAGACGATTTCGGAAAGGATGTGAGTAGCTTTAAAGGCCATATTTCCTCCTCCTCCTCAACTTACTGTACTCCACTTCCACACTATTCACTTCTCACTCAGACTTCACTACATAGAAACATCAGAACCTCTAGTCTACCCTTTCTTCTTTTCCTCAATGTGGGATTGTCCGCTCTGCTCTGCACTGCAGTGAGAAATCTGTCTGTTGGCGTTCTGGAGCTCTCTTTCGCTCTAATTCCTGGAAAAAGGAGCCTTCGCCACGGCCCAGCAACCTCAGCTGCTGTGGGGATGGGCAATGGGCACCGGCTGATGGGCTTGGTGCTAATGCGGGAGCCTGGCGCTGGCACAGGGCGGGGCCTCACGGCGGCAGGAGCTGTGTGCCGTTGTGCCAGGCTGTCACCCTCCATCTCGTGTGCCCGCCGCGCCGGGGGCATCACTTGAATGAATGGAGTTTTCCTTTTCTTTTTCTCTCCCTCTTTTAAACCTTCTCTACGTCCTCTTTCTGTCTTGTTGGTTTTATAGAGAGCTGCTGGGGGCTCAGACTACAAAGGGACACTCACTATGACAGGGTTACCCAGAGGTAAAGAGAGTACATGAAGTAACCCCCTCATCGGGAAACTAAAGTAAGTTGATAGGAAATGATGTGTGTTGTGCAGTATATTGTCTATGGCCATGGCTGCCTTGCAGACACTTTACAAAAGTACACTTTATTTGGATGCAGTCTCAGTAACCTCAGTGCAGGAAAACAGCATGATCGCAATTTAGTATTGACGGTTAACTGGTAATTCTGGCAGCTGCATGGATCACAGTCTTCTACAGTCTTCCTCTCTCTTCCCAGCACCAGCTACTGATAGGACGGTTTGTACGACCATAGAGATCTGTCTTTCCTCAGCTGTGAGGCAGCAGAAATATTACAAGCCCTCTTTCTGTTAAGAGTCGTACATCTCAGCACATGTGGCTATACATCAGCGCAGATCCGGACAGCCTGATGCATGGTGTACTTTTCACCATAGCCAAACCTAATCCATCCAGATACATTGTTGATCTTGGACCAACACATTGCAGCATGTCAGGCATGCTCTCTTTTCTCTCTCTGTTTTTGAATGCTTTTTGATAATGTAGTAGTATTCTCTTTCGTAGTATGACGTTCTCATTGACAGAGATGGATAACGTCCGTTGTTCCAAGAGTTGGGTAGGGTGGGGTTGGAGTGTGTAAGACCCTCTGCAGCTCTTATGGGCTGACAGGAGCTTGCCTGAGCGGAAAGTGGAAGCCCCCCACCCCAGTCCAATAGCCCTGACCCTGGCTCCTCTTCCCTGGTGCTGTTGTGCTTCAACAGCATAGTGTCCCAGGAAGGAAACTACCCTGTGCACAGACAACATAAACACACGTAGTTAAGCCCTCTCCCTTCCTTCACCTCCACAAGTTGGCGTGCATTCCCATCTTCCTCTCTCTCTTACCCCCCCCCCCCCCCTCTCTCGCTCTCACACTCTCTGTCTTTCTCTCTCTCTCTCTCCCTCTCTTTCTCTGTCTGTCTCTCGTTCTTTCTGTCTGTCTGTCTGTCTTTCTCTCTCCCTCTTTCTCTCTGTGTCTCTCTCGCTCTCTCTCTGTCTCTCTCTCTCTCTCTCTCTCTCTCTTTCTTTCTTTCTTTCTTTCCCTTCAGTTCCTCTTATCCTCTTTCTTTTCCCATCCCTGTCATAACGGTAAAGGAATCCATCTCTCATCTCTCACTGACTGAGCTCTGCTGTGCTACACGTGCAGTTCATCTGAGGTCCATCTAACAGAGGGAAGGATTGGAAGTGATGCCAATGGCCTACATGTAGCCAGAGAATATTGCTACTTTCCGTACCCTTTTTACCTTTTAAGGTTGTTAAGTGCTTTCTCCTTTGGCCTGAATATAACTGTGTTCGCCTGAAAGTCTGAATCTAGTATCTGTTGCATTTCAGCTGTACTGTTCTGTTCAACTTGTCCTCCCACAGTGACCCTTTAATTTGCTGTGATATACGGGCGGTGGTTGAAATGAAGTGGTTTAAATTCATGTTCCAATGTGGAGTACACACTGTGGCAAGCCGCTGGTGAATGAAGAGGCAGCAGTGGGAATAGTGTGTCGTTAATAATAGCCTTATTAGATGGTTTTCTGTGTTTGTATAAGTTGAATTTGAGGCACAGGAGTGCAGCTTGTCTGACCTTCAGACTCTTAACCTAAAACCTCTGTTACTGACCCTGTGTCATTGTTACAACTGTTCTTCAGAACCTTGGAATGACACAGTAATTTATGGAAGGTTGTCTTGAAAGTCCAGTATGTGGGGGTTAGGTCTTTGGAATGTGGCTAAGCTGAGGCCTTTCTCTTTAGCTTTAGACGTTCCATACTGCGGTAGGAAATGCCTGTAGATGGAACATAAAAAGGTGGATGTCTGGAATGAGGGTTTCTTGTCTTCTACAATAATGGATTGTGTTCTACTATTTACACTCAAGTCTAAGTCCGTTCTTATTACCATATTACCTTTAACCTGATTATGCTACTCTGTTAAATGACGTTCTATTTCCTGACAGGGGAAGGATCGGAAAGGCCAGTTGTCAATCTTCAGAACATCAGGAGTATGGTAGAAGAGCTGGATTCCCTCAGAGACAGAATGGGCATCCACCACACAGGCTACGAGATAGGCCACACGACAGAACACCACATAGACCACCACTCCACCACCTCCAACTCCTCAGACCCCAATCACAGAGCCTCGTCCAGGCAGAAGAGGTTCCTCTCATACCCCCGCTATGTGGAACTGATGCTGACTGCTGACGTCAAGATGGTGCACCACCACGGACGCAACCTCGAGCACTACATCCTAACAATCATGTCAGTAGTAAGTAAAATATTGTTTTTAAAAAAGTATAAAGAAAAATACATTGTTGAATCTAGATTTGTTCTGTGGTGTAACTTACTATGGTTTCAGGAAGTTTGACTTTTCCGTGATACAAAGTCGTTCACTTCTATATAAGTTAAAGTGGTTAATAATATTGGTATCTGGTTGGTAGTTTGGTTGACTTTCTACTGTACCCTATTTCCAGGATGCATCTCCTTTGTGTGAAAAATAGTTCATGGGAAAACATCTATCTACATGGGTGAAAACTAAAAATGGGCAAAACCCAAACAGACCATTACAGTGTAATAGAATATCTATTCAACAAATTGGGAGACACAACAGTGATTATTGTAGGTGACACAACACCCTGTAAGCCTTGACCTGATGAATCCTGCCAAACGATGCAACTGGGATTTTTGTTTAGCTGTTGGATCCCTAAAAATGCAAGACAGAAATGCTGATAGCCAGTTTTCTATTCCCAATGTTACCCTGATAGCAAGCTGTCCTGCAAAGTCAGAGATGTGACTCATAAGGGGGTTCACTGGGCTGACTCAGGTCTTTGTGATCTTATTGGCTTTTAGTTTGGTTAATGTTACCATATGCTGGTGTTACCTCAACCAAACTACAACACTGTAAAATACTGTACCTATTTGGAAACATATGGGCCTCTGCTTTAGCCCTTTAAAGACAATAGGAAGGACCTTTTGACGGTACACACACTCATTTTCACACATACACACACACGTGTACACAGCTGTCGAAGAAAAACCTGTCAGGGCCTCTCAATCTAAAAGACCTACCAAGCTCCGGCCAAACCAACAGAAACCAGACCCTGTATTTCAAACAAGAATAAGGAAATCAGCCAAGACTGATCCGTCATCGTCATGGTGACAGCACGTTGTGCCTGTTAGTGGAGCAGGGGGCTAATGGGTGGGCTGCTAGCCCTCTGATATGATGTCATAGTGTTTACACTGACCACAGACACATTCCTCCAGTGTATCAGAGCCTTGATTGTCTGTCCATCTATTTACCAGGGTGACGCGGTAGTTTAGGCTACAGCACACTGCCTGCCTGCCTGCCAGCCTGCCTGCCTGCCTGCCTGCCTGCCTGCCTGCCTGCCTGCCTGCCTGCCTGCCTGCCTGCCTGCCTGCCTGCCTGCCTGTCTGTCTGTCTGTCTGCCTGCCTGTCTGTCTGCCTGCCTGCCTGCTTGCCTGCTGCCTGCCTGCCTGCCTGTCTGTCTGTCTGCCTGCCAGCCTGCCTGCCTGCCTGCCTGCTTGCCTGCTGCCTGCCTGTCTGCCTGCCAGCCTGCCTGCCTGCCTGCCTGCTTGCCTGCTGCCTGCCTGCCTGTCTGCCTGCCTGCCTGTCTGTCTGCTTGCCTGTCTGTCTGCCTGCCTGCCTGCTGCCTGCCAGCCTGCCTGCCTGCCTGTCTGTCTGCTTGCCCGCCTGTCTGCCTGCCTGTCTGTCTGCTTGCCTGCTGCCTGCCAGCCTGCCTGCCTGCCTGCCTGCCTGTCTGTCTGCTTGCCCGCCTGTCTGCCTGCCTGTCTGTCTGTTTACCAGAGGAGGAATCTGCTTCACGCAGCCCCCCCATGCTCTGACCAGCTAAATGTTTATAGAGGGCTAATGAGTTCCTGTCAGAGCTCTGTTAGGATAGCCCCAGGAGAATAGTGACCCACACTGACAGGGCTGAACCAAAAGAAAGACACAAAAAAACTGTTTTGTCCAAGGAGTGGTGGGATACACACAAGCCAAGCCCCCCCTCCCCCACCACCAGAGGGTCCTTAGAGGAATTGTAATTGTGTGTAATACACTGTTGATTAAACTTACCCTGAAGGAATAACGATATGCATTCCTTCCTTCCTTTCTTCAACTTTTTATGTTATTTTAGTCAAGCCTTCGGAACGTGGTCTCTAGACCTACTCTCATTCAAAGTAATACTTGTATTTGCATTCGTTCAAATGTACCTACTGTCTGTTTTTGTACCATTAGTAGCAGGGGTTGGGATCGAAATAATTATATTTTTTGTTCTGTTCCACTGTTCCGACCAGCAAAATGAAGTTCTGAACCGGTTCAAACCCCCCAAAATACTGCTTTATATCGCTCCTTTCTGTACCTTTTTAAACCTCTTCACCAATCGGTGCGGATAGAGCAGCTTGCTATGGTAATAAAGAGCAAATTGTATTTTGCCGTAACAGCATGGTTTAATCATAATGAAAGACAAACACACACACTGTGCTGCCAGTCATTATGGGCAGGCCCGTTTAGGGCATGAGATGCGATTAAAATTTTGCGGGTGGGGCTAGAGCGAGAGAGGGGGGAGGAAGTTTGGCTTGAAGTGCTGGGCATCTTGTTATGACATGCATTATCTGAATTAGGCCCACATAATTATACCTATGGAGGAGCGGCTTCTATGGAGGAACTTTGAATGTCTTTGAATTTCCGAGAGTTGGTTAACGTTGGACCAGAGCAAACGTTAGTTAGCTAGTTAGCTAACAAGCTTGTGTGTGCAGAGCAGCGCTAGAATTAAAAACACATCTTACCTTTTTGTAGTTAATAAATCCAATGTGATAACTATAGTATCCTTAACTAGCATTGTAAAAGTTAATCCATTCTTCTCTAATTAAACATCTCTCTCCCTAATTTCTGAATGAGGCATCAGTAGGCTACAGTAACAGTAAGGGGGAGGGGCAGGTAGCCTACACACACACTGGCAAAGATTCCCAGCTGACAGGCAGACGCTGGAATACGTTTCTGAGTGACAAAGTGAGGGCTTTGTATAAGCACTTTGTTGTGATTTTTGTGGTACTGGAAAGAAATGCCCGGAACGTAAAATAACGTTATTAACCGGTTCCCATGCTTTTAAAATAACGGTTCTGTTCCGGAACAGTATAGATCACTTTCGTTTCCGGTTCTGATTCTGTTCCTCAAATAATTGTGTTATTTTCTAGTTTTCGGTTCTGTTTCCCTGAACCGGTTCCAACCAAAGTGTAGGTTTGCATTTCTTGTCTGTGTGTTCATCTTGTTACAGGTTGCTGCGGTCTACAGGGACCCTAGTGTAGGAAACCTCATCAACATCATGATTGTCAAGCTGGTTGTCATCCACAATGAACAGGTAAGAACAGGCACTGGGGCTGCAGTGAGTGAGGACTCTTAGACAGCTGGCGTCAGCCACACGTGTACCTTGTCTCTCTCTGTAGCCCTTCAAAAGGACAATGCACTCCTTGTCAGAGGAAAGGCTCAAGAGAAATCTCCTGAGAGAGAAATACACTGCTCAAAAAAATAAAAGGGAACACTTAAACAACACAATGTGACTCCAAGTCAATCACACTTCTGTGAAATCAAACTGTCCACTTAGGAAGCAACACTGATTGACAATAAATTGCACATGCTGTTGTGCAAATGGAATAGACAACAGGTGGAAATTATAGGCAATTAGCAAGACACCCCCAATAAAGAAGTGGTTCTGCAGGTGGTGACCACAGACCACTTCTCAGTTCCTATGCTTCCTGGCTGATGTTTTGGTCACTTTTGAATGCTGGCGGTGCTTTCACTCTAGTGGTAGCATGAGACGGAGTCTACAACCCACACAAGTGGCTCAGGTAGTGCAGCTCATCCAGGATGGCACATCAATGCGAGCTGTCGCAAGAAGGTTTGCTGTGTCTGTCAGCGTAGTGTCCAGAGCATGGAGGCGCTACCAGGAGACAGGCCAGTACATCAGGAGACGTGGAGGAGGCCGTAGGAGGGCAACAACCCAGCAGCAGGACCGCTACCTCCGCCTTTGTGCAAGGAGGAGCAGGAGGAGCACTGCCAGAGCCCTGCAAATGTGCATGTGTCTGCTCAAACAGTCAGAAACAGACTCCATGAGGGTGGTATGAGGGCCCGACGTCCACAGGTGGGGGTTGGGCTTACAGCCCAACACCGTGCAGGACGTTTGGCATTTGCCAGAGAACACCAAGATTGGCAAATTCGCCACTGGCGCCCTGTGCTCTTCACAGATGAAAGCAGGTTCACACTGAGCACATGTGACAGACGTGACAGAGTCTGGAGACGCCGTGGAGAACGTTCTGCTGCCTGCAACATCCTCCAGCATGACCGGTTTGGCGGTGGGTCAGTCATGGTGTGGGGTGGAATTTCTTTGGGGGGCCGCACAGCCCTCCATGTGCTCGCCAGAGGTAGCCTGACTGCCATTAGGTACCGAGATGAGATCCTCAGACCCCTTGTGAGACCATATGCTGGTGCGGTTGGCCCTGAGTTCCTCCTAATGCAAGACAATGCTAGACCTCATGTGGCTGGAGTGTGTCAGCAGTTCCTGCAAGAGGAAGGCATTGTTGCTATGGACTGGCCCGCCCGTTCCCCAGACCTGAATCCAATTGAGCACATCTGGGACATCATGTCTCGCTCCATCCACCAACGCCACGTTGCACCACAGACTGTCCAGGAGTTGGCGGATGCTTTAGTCCAGGTCTGGGAGGAGATCCCTCAGGAGACCATCCGCCACCTCATCAGGAGCATGCCCAGGCGTTGTAGGGAGGTCATACAGGCACGTTGAGGCCACACACACTACTGAGCCTCATTTTGACTTGTTTTAAGGACATTACATCAAAGTTGGATCAGCCTGTAGTGTGGTTTTCCACTTTAATTTTGAGGGTGACTCCAAATCCAGACCTCCATGGGTTGATAAATTTGATTTCCATTGATAATTTTTGTGTTATTTTGTTGTCAGCACATTCAACTATGTAAAGAAAAAAGTATTTAATACGATTATTTCATTCATTCAGATCTAGGATGTGTTGTTTAAGTGTTCCCTTTATTTTTTTGAGCAGTGTATATTACTGTGATGAGTACTACCACAGCGGTGATTTGACTAGTCTAGGACTGAGGGCATACAGCACATGGGCTTGTAATGGCAGATAGCTAAATGTTTATTGTGACACACATACATGGTTACATTTTTTAAAACATCTTTTAGCTAGGAAGACCTGTTCAAATTCTCACACTGTCTCTACAGTGAGGGAAAAAAGTATTTGATCCCCTGCTGATTTTGTACGTTTGCCCACTGACAAGGAAATTAACAGTCTATAATTTTAATGGTAGGTTTATTTGAACAGTGAGAGACAGAATAACAACAAAAACATAACCAGAAAAACGCATGTCAAAAATGTTATAAATTGATTTGCATTTTAATGAGGGAAATAAGTATTTGACCCCCTCTCAATCAGAACTATTTCTGGCTCCCAGGTATCTTTTATAGAGGTAACGAGCTGAGATTAGGAGCACACTTTTAAAGGGAGTGCTCCTAATCTCAGTTTGTTACCTGTATAAAAAAAGACACCTGTCCACAGAAGCAATCAATCAATCAGATTCCGAACTCTCCACCATGGCCAAGACTAAAGAGCTCTCCAAGGATGTCAGGGACAAGATTGTAGACCTACACAAGGCTGGAATGGGCTACAAGACCATCGCCAAGCAGCTTGGTGAGAAGGTGACAACAGTTGGTGCGATTATTCGCAAATGGAAGAAACACAAAATAACTGTCAATCTCCCTCGGCATGGGGCTCCATGCAAGATCTCACCTTGTGGAGTTGCAATGATCATGAGAACAGTGAGGAATCAGCCCAGAACTACACGGGAGGATCTTGTCAATGATCTCAAGGCAGCTGGGACCATAGTCACCAAGAAAACAATTGGTAACACACTACGCCATGAAGGACTGAAATTCTGCAGCGCCCGCAAGGTCCCCCTGCTCAAGAAAGCACATATACAAGCCCTTCTGAAGTTTGCCAATGAACATCTGAATGATTCAGAGGAGAACTGGATGAAAGTGTGGTGGTCAGATGAGACCAAAATCGAGCTATTTGGCATCAACTCAACTCGCCGTGTTTGGAGGAGGAGGATTGCTGCCTATGACCCCAAGAACACCATCCCTACCGTCAAACATGGAGGTGGAAACATTATGCTTTGGGGGTGTTTTTCTGCTAAGGGGACAGGACAACTTCACAGCATCAAAGGGACGATGGACGGGGCCATGTGTCGTTAAATCTTGCGTGAGAACCTCCTTCCCTCAGCCAGGGCATTGAAAATGGGTCGTGGATGGGTATTCCAGCATGACAATGACCCAAAACACACGGCCAAGGCAACAAAGGAGTGGCCCAAGATGAAGCACATTAAGGTCCTGGAGTGGCCTAGCCAGTCTCCAGTCCTTAATCCCATAGAAAATCTGTGGAAGGAGCTGAAGGTTTGAGTTGCCAAACGTCAGCCTCGAAACCTTAATGACTTGGAGAAGATCTGCAAAGAGGAGTGTGACAAAATCCCTCCTGAGATGTGTGCAAACCTGGTGGCCAACAAGGGTTTTGCCACCAAGTACAAAGTCATATTTTGCAGAGGAGTCAAATACTTATTTCCCTCATTAAAATGCAAATCAATTTATAACATTTTTGACATGCATTTTTCAGGATTTTTATGTTTTTATTCTGTCTCTCACTGTTCAAATAAACCTACCATTAAAATTATAGACTGATCATGTCTTTGTCAGTTGGCAAACGTACAAAATCAGCAGGGGATCAAATACTTTTTTCCCCTCACTGTATGTCATGTCTCACAGGATGGACCCTCAATAAATTTCAATGCTGCTACTACCCTCCACAACTTCTGTGTCTGGCAACAGACTCAAAACGTCCAGGACGACAGTCACCCTTCCCACCATGACACTGCACTCCTGATCACAAGGTACAGGATTTACTGACCTTTCACCTTTTATCCATCTACATTGTCTTACTACCCTAACACACATACAACTGCTTTTATACAGATGTTGAATAATGGTGTGTGTTGCTTGTGCTTGTGTCTTCTCACAGGGAAGACATCTGCCGAGCTAAAGACAAGTGTGATACATTGGGTAAACAAACAGCTTCACTTTCAGATTAAAATGTATGTTTCAATGTTTCACAATCGGCTAGTATCTAAATAATAAATAATTTGGTCGGTGATTATATTTTTCCAATGTACACTGCTCAAAAAAATTAAAGGGAACACTAAAATAACACATCCTAGATCTGAATGAATGAAATAATGGTATTAAATACTTTTTTCTTTACATAGTTGAATATGCTGACAACAAAATCACACAAAAATTATCAATGGAAATCAAATGTATCAACCCATGGAGGTCTGGATTTGGAGTCACCCTCAAAATTAAAGTGGAAAACCACACTACAGGCTGATCCAACTTTGATGTAATGTCCTTAAAACAAGTCAAAATGAGGCTCAGTAGTGTGTGTGGCCTCCACGTGCCTGTATGACCTCCCTACAACGCCTGGGCATGCTCCTGATGAGGTGGCGGATGGTCTCCTGAGGGATCTCCTCCCAGACCTGGACTAAAGCATCCGCCAACTCCTGGACAGTCTGTGGTGCAACGTGGCGTTGGTGAATGGAGCGAGACATGATGTCCCAGATGTGCTCAATTGGATTCAGGTCTGGGGAACGGGCGGGCCAGTCCATAGCATCAATGCCTTCCTCTTGCAGGAACTGCTGACACACTCCAGCCACATGAGGTCTAGCATTGTCTTGCATTAGGAGGAACCCAGGGCCAACCGCACCAGCATATGGTCTCACAAGGGGTCTGAGGATCTCATCTCGGTACCTAATGGCAGTTAGGCTACCTCTGGCGAGCACATGGAGGGCTGTGCGGCCCCCCAAAGAAATGCCACCCCACACCATGACTGACCCACCGCCAAACCGGTCATGCTGGAGGATGTTGCAGGCAGCAGAATGTCTCCACGGCATCTCCAGACTCTGTCACATGTGCTCAGTGTGAACCTGCTTTCATCTGTGAAGAGCACAGGGCGCCAGTGGCGAATTTGCCAATCTTGGTGTTCTCTGGCAAATACCAAACGTCCTGCACGGTGTTGGGCTGTAAGCACAACCCCCACCTGTGGACTTCGGGCCCTCATACCACCCTCATGGAGTCTGTTTCTGACCGTTTGAGCAGACACATGCACATTTGTGGCCTGCTGGAGGTCATTTTGCAGGGCTCTGGCAGTGCTCCTCCTTGCACAAAGGCGGAGGTAGCAGTCCTGCTGCTGGGTTGTTGCCCTCCTACGGCCTCCTCCACGTCTCCTGATGTACTGGCCTGTCTCCTGGTAGCGCCTCCATGCTCTGGACACTATGCTGACAGACACAGCAAACCTTCTTGCCACAGCTCGCATTGATGTGCCATCCTGGATGAGCTGCACTACCTGAGCCACTTGTGTGGGTTGTAGACTCCGTCTCATGCTACCACTAGAGTGAAAGCACCGCCAGCATTCAAAAGTGACCAAAACATCAGCCAGGAAGCATAGGAACTGAGAAGTGGTCTGTGGTCACCACCTGCAGATCCAGTCCTTTATTGGGGGTGTCTTGCTAATTGCCTATAATTTCCACCTGTTGTCTATTCCATTTGGACAGCAGCATGTGAAATGTATTGTCAATCAGTGTTGCTTCCTAAGTGGACAGTTTGATTTCACAGAAGTGTGATTGACTTGGAGTTACATTGTGTTGTTTAAGTGTTCCCTTTATTTTTTTGAGCAGTGTATTATACGCACGTGAATTGAAAATGTGTTTTTTGCATTTCCCAACTCTCCCTGAGACACCCTCTGAGACTGTGATCTAATATACAGTAATGAGTTTATTACATTTTAGTCATTTAGCAGACGCTCTTATCCAGAGCGAATTACATTTTTAGTGAGTGCATACATTTTTCATAGTTTATAACAAAAGCTGACAGCTAATATAGTGACCGATCAGAATGGTGTAGTGTGTAGTAGGAGACGGTGATGGAGGACAGTACTAATCTCTCTTACGGAACAGACGTTTGATGGCTTACTCGCCTTTAGCGGTGGAGCGGTGGAAGGCTTTTTTTCTCTGTCCGTTCAAACAGCTCTGTGACCTTCCAGGGCTGGCGGAGCTAGGGACCATGTGTGACCCATACCGGAGCTGCTCCATCAGCGAAGAGAACGGACTCAGTGCCTCCTTCACCATCGCTCATGAGCTGGGCCATGTGTAAGTACCTTCTACACTCCCCGTTCCCCTGCACCCCTGGCCCCCTCCTGGTCCTACCTCTCAGGCCCCCTGGGGCCTGCCCCGGTCTCGTACAACAAAAGCCCTCTTATCCTGGTTTCAAACGCAGGTGCAAAGCATAATAAAGGGAAAAAGGGATTTAATAACATGCCAACCTTAATACCCTAGTATAGCGGCCTGAGTTAACCCTGTAGGTGTTACAGCTTTGAGGAGGTAGCCAGGCAGCCAATGGGCTCTGTATGAGAGTCAGCTGAAAGTCACCACTGCCTGGGCTTTAGATGTGGTGGACCAGGGGCCTCTGCATGGGGCGCCCATTATTTTCAACTTGACGTCAGGATGGAGGGAAGTCATTGTAGGGACAAGTACATATCAAATGTATGGAATTTAGTGGGGCCGGAGCACAATTCATTATCAAAAGCTGAATGATGTGAGTTCTCCAAAGCTGACTTGTCCCCCAGCCTGTCCCAAACATTACCCCTAAAGACCTGAACCGTATAAAATAGAGCTCATCACAATGTGGCCATACTATACTGCATAATATAGCACTGTTATGATAACAGCGCTCCCCACTTGGGCCTGTTTTCATAACACACGGATGTCACCACGTATGAATGGAAAGAGAAGCCGTATGCTTTGTGGCCAGATGACCAAGTCACAACATATAGTATAACCCAAACTCTCACAAGCCTCCATGTATTCTAAACAAATCACCATAACATAACTTGGTATAAATGATGTATTTCTCTCTCTCGCTCTCTTCTCTCCCTGATGGTGAAGGTGACAGCTTTACGTTCCTTCCGCTCTGGCCAGTTGTTGTTTGTTAGTAAATGGAGCCAGTGTGAGGCATTGGGTTAAGAAAGACAATTATTCTCCTTCCCCATCAGTCAGGCTCAGTGCCGCTCCTCACACATTCCTCCAGAGAGGCAGGGCTGGCTCTTTGGGTCTAACGAACAGAAACCAGCCCTCCTGTGTGGATCTGTTTATGCTGAAGTTCAAACAGCTGGCCTGGCAGTTGTCTTTCCCTCTTGGTGTGTTTAATCGCTGGGCTGCGTTCACAAGCCCCTCTCCTGAGTGTGATGGCTCCCAGTGCTCTACTCTCTGTAGTGACAGGGCTAGGATGTTGCTGCTGTGCGGTTGTTACCATCTTTCTCTCTCTGTCAGTGATGACAAAGCCTGTTGCTGCAGTCCCTAAGGTTTTATTTATGTTCTCCCCCAAGTCATACGGATCCCATTCAGGTCATTTTCTTCACTGTGATACACCCGTATTTATGGGGTGTAAAGACATGATTTGGAGGGATGGCTATGATGGTCTCATCTGTTTTGGATGCAGCTTGTTTTGTTTCAACTCAATGAGAGGAGTCTGACTGTAGAGACAGTAAACTGTATGTTACAACTGGGGAAGATAATGATGTACTGTATGCACTTAAGACATCAACTGAGCAACTCAGCAAATCTCCCTCCTGAGATCCCATTTCCCTGACTGAACACAGTCCGTATATCTCTCTCAGACAGACAGAGAGCTAGGTCACTACAAACCCCACTCTACAGTAATTTACAACTTCATCAATACAATAGAAAAAAAATGAAAACGCTTCCCCCTGCCACCCCCACCTGCTCCTGCAGTAAACACCACGCAGCTGTGTGTGTGTGTGCATATTTAGGACGACCTCATCCCTCCACTAAAAGCACACACAGCCAGTTGAGGACAGACAGGACATCCACTCAGCTCAGCTCAGCACAGTACAGCACAGTCCAGCAGCTAGGGCTGTTGCGGTGACCATATTACCGCCACATCGGCAGTCATGAGTCATGACCGCAGTAAAATTCCACGTGACCATTGAGTAACGTAATCTCCTTTTATGCACGCACTCTGGACATGCGTTGTTAGTACCCAATTTGCTAACGACCATCAGGTCCTAATGGCCTGGTACTCAGGGCTCTATTGTCCCTTTAACCACTCTGACGTCAATGCAAATGCAATCGAAAATCACATCAAACACTTATCATCAAAACAGTATGAGCTTTTAAAACTCACCTCACTGTGATAATACATTTGAAGAAAGAAGTTCAACAGCAGGTTGAAACTGAGTGGAAAACATGCTCATTGTGGATGTTGTTTCAAAGCTTAACAATGAAATGGACAGCGCTTTCTAAGGTGATGATTAATTCAAAACACCCATACGCATATTACAGCTTATGCATACGCATAATTGAGCCCAAGCCCAAAAAAATACCTGAATTAAAATGATGACTGTGCCTTATACAATACATAGCCTACCGCATACTACACATGGCGGAAAAACATAAAAACAAAACTGATTTAAGATGTCTTTGGTACATACTTTAACTGGTCTAACCTATACTCCAGAATTAAACAATTTAGAGTAATCGCCATTCAGTGTGGACTGTATTATTATGCATACTGGATGGTTACCTTATGCTACGCTCCAAAATGTATATCCATGAATCTGGGAAATAACGTATAGCCCTAGGCAATGCTGTTGGTTCAGGGTGGCTTACAGGTACTATAATTATAGGTCTTAAAAAAAAGTGTATAGCCTAGTAATAGGGAGATTTTTATATTTTCATAATTCATTGGGTGGCACATTACCTTTAGCTATACAGAATATCTCACCACCATGCGTTTCCATCTCTCCTTTATTCCTTTCTTGAGCATGCAGAGGGGCTGTCAACAGTTTAGTGAAATATGTTTCGTTGCGAAAACATGTTACTATCGATGTTCCCGAACAGATTTCACTTGGTTTCCCAAATGAAGCACTGGGTGGCTGCAGGAACAGGGTTGGAGAGCCCATAACATACAGAGTTTGGGCGGAATATCACCTATCACGCAGCGAGAGCATGCTCCTCAAACAGTTGTTGATGAGTGAAATAAGTGTTCTTGTATATATTTCTCAGCTGCTCATATTAAGCACAGCTCCGCTTGTGATGGGTGAGTTGAAGGAGTCAGGCGCAGGAGGGTAAATCACAGAATAACAGGATGTATTCCGGAAAACAGAGTTACGCAGTAATGCGTCAAAACAGTCCAGTGCGCAAAACAGGCGCACTGGAACCAACAGTGCACACGGGGAAAATAATCTGGCGATACAAAATAAAAGGAGCTCCACCGAGCTTCACTATCCTCACAATAAACAATCACACACAAAGATAAGGGGGCAGAGGGAACACTTATACAGGTACTGAGGAGTGTGATGAACCAGGTGTGTGTAATGAACAAGACAAAACCAATGGAATGATGAAATGAGGAGCGGCAGTGGCTAGAAGGCCGGTGACGACGAACGCCGAAGCCTGCCCGAACAAGGAGAGGCGGCAGCTTCGGAGGGAGTCGTGACATCGCTATAAAACCGAAGTAGCCTACCAGGCATCATTGAAAAACGGACCGGCAGGAAGAGAAGATTAATTTGATAATAGTCTGATTGGTGAAAATATGATCACTTGATGAGAGAACAGCTGTGCAGCCTGAGGCAAGGAACAGCAAGCTTTTTTGTGACTTTCTCAAATCATCAATAGTCTATATAGTCGCATCATGCAGCCCATATATGTTTTGACTTCTAAGACATTCTAAGGTTTGTATCATTCACAACTAAAGTTGTCAAATAACTCAAAATCTAGCGTATAGGACCTGTTTTAAATGATCACTTTTACGCTCAACATAGCCAGTTCATATGCACACTCGTTCCGGAATGGGAAAAATATCCTTTCTATTATATTCAGCTCAGTTCAATTATATTCTTTTTACTATAAAAGCATATCTTGTCAGCTAAATGAACAAGCCTACAGCCTATTGCATGGAGCATAGCCAGATAACATACAGTAGGCCAACTCGTATTCTGTTCATCGGAAATATATTTTCTTCATATCATAATGTTTCTTTAGACCTGACTAAATAAATAATGGATTTATTGTGATGGTGTGTGTTAAATAGATTTATTAGACTTTTAAATGTAGATGTTCCAAAGGGACGCATCAGCGGCTTGTATGCGTGGAAGCCTGAAGATGCTAAACGTGTTTATGTTAATTGCCGGTCAATTACCGTGAGACCGGTAGTCTTTTGCATGACAATAACCGGCTGAAAATATGTCATGAGCGCCACAGCCCTACATCAAAAAGATGAGAAACTTTATAAGACTATTCACTATTTAGCTGCTAGAATTAATTCAATCTGAGATGTAACGTGTCAAAGGCCCACATCTCTACAGTCATGGTCAAAAGTTTTGAGAATGACACAAATATTAATTTTCACAAAGTCTGCTGCCTCAGTTTTTATGATGGCAATTTGCATATACTCCAGAATGTTATGAAGAATGATCAGATGAATTGCAATTAATTGCAAAGTCCCTCTTTGCCATGAAAATGAACTTAATCCCCCAAAAACATTTCCACTTCATTTCAGCCCTGCCACAAAAGGACCAGCTGACATCATGTCAATGATTTTCTCGTTAACACAGGTGAGAGTGTTTTGACGAGGACAAGGCTGGAGATCACTCTGTCATGCTGATTGAGTTAGAATAACAGACTGGAAGCTTTAAAAGGAGGGTGGTGCTTGAAATCATTGCATTGTTCTCCCTCTGTTAACCATGGTTACCTGCAAGGAAACACGTGCCGTCATCATTGCTTTGCACAAAAAGGGCTTCACAGGCAAGGATATTGCTGCTAGTAAGATTGCACCTAAATCAACCATTTATCGGATCATCACGAACTTCAAGGAGAGAGGTTCAATTGTTGTGAAGAAGGCTTCAAGGCGCCCAAGAAAGTCCAGCAAGCGCCAGGACCGTCTCCTAAAGTTGATTCAGCTGCGGGATCGGGGCACCACCAGTGCAGAGCTTGCTCAGGAATGGCAGCAGGCAGGTGTGAGTGCATCTGCACGCACAGTGAGGTGAAGACTTATGGAGGATGGCCTGGTGTCAAGAAGGGCAGCGAGGAAGCCACTTCTCTCTAGGAAAAACATCAGGGACAGACTAATATTCTGCAAAAGGTACAGGGATTGGACTGCTGAGGACAGGGTTAAAGTCATTTTCTCTGATGAATCCCCTTTCCGATTGTTTGGGGCATCCGGAAAAAAAGCTTGTCCGGAGAAGACAAGGTGAGCGCTACCATCAGTCCTGTGATGCCAACAGTAAAGCATCCTCAGACCATTCATGTGTGGGGTTGCTTCTCAGCCAAGGGAGTGGGCTCAATCACAATTTTGCCTAAGAACACAGCCATGAATAAAGAATGGTACCAACACATCCTCCGAGAGCAACTTCTCCCAACCATCCAAGAACAGTTTGGTGATGAACGATGCCTTTTCCAGCATGATGGAGCACCTTTCCATAAGGCAAAAGTGACAACTAAGTGGCTCGGGGAACAAAACATCAACAATTTGGGTCCATGGCCAGGAAACTCCCCAAATCTTAATCCCATTGAGAACTTGTGGTCAATCCTCAAGAGGCGGGTGGACAAACAAAACCCCACAAATTCTGACAAACTCCAAGCATTGATTATGAAAGAATGGGCTGCCATCAGTCAGGATGTGGCCCAGAAGTTAATTGACAGCATGCCAGGGCGGATTGCAGAGGTCTTGAAAAAGAAGGGTCAACACTGTAAATATTGACTCTTTGCATTATTTAATGTAATTGTCAATAAAAGCCTTTGACACTTATCGAATGCTTGTAATTATACTTCAGTATACCATAGTAACCAAAAATATCTAAAAACACTGAAGCAGCAAACTTTGTGAAGACCAACACTTGTGTCATTCTCAAAACCTTTGACCACGACTGTACATCGTAGTGCCAGGTCATGTTCATTGAAGACCATTGCTTAAAAAAAAAGATGTTTAGTTGTCACATACATGTCCCTGACTGAGTCTGTAATACCAACATGTTTCAAGCAGACCACCATAATCCCTGTGCCCAAGGACACTACGATAACCTGCCTAAATGACTACCGACCCATAGCACTCACGTCTGTAGCCATGAAGTGCTTTGAAAGGCTGGTCATGGCTCACATCAACACCATTATCCCAGAAACCCTAGACCCACTCCAATTTGCATACCGCCCCAACAGATCCACAGATTATGCAATCTCTATTGCACTCCACACTGCCCTTTCCCACCTGGACAACAGGAACACTTACGTGAGAATGCTATTCATTGACTACAGCTCAGCGTTCAACACCATAGTGCCCTCAAAGCTCATCACTAAGCTAATGATCCTGAGACTAAACACCTCCCTCTGCAACTGGATCCTGGACTTCCTGACAGGCCGCCCCCAGGTGGTAAGGGTAGGTAACAACACATCTGCCACGCTGATCCTCAACACGGGGGCCGCTCAGGGGTGCGTGCTCAGTCCCCTCCTGTACTCCCTGTTCACCCATGACTGCATGGCCAGGCACGACTCCAACACCATCATTAAGTTTGCCGACGACACAACAGTGGTAGGCCTGATCACCGAAAACGATGAGACAGCCTATAGGGAGGAGGTCAGAGACCTGGCCGTGTGGTGCCAGGATAACAATCTCTCCCTCAACGTGATCAAGACAAAGGAGATGATTGTGGACTACAGGAAAAAAAGAGGACTGAGCACGCCCCCATTCAAATCGACGGGGCTGTAGTGGAACAGGTTGAGAGCTTCAAGTTCCTTGGTGTCCACATCACCAACAAACTATCATGGTCCAAACACACCAAGACAGTCGTGAAGAGAGCACGACAAGGAGACTGAAAAGATTTGGCATGGGTCCTCAGATCCTCAAAAAGTTATACAGCTGCACCATCGAGAGCATCCTGACTGGTTGCATCACCACCTGGTATGGCAACTACTCGGCCTCCGACCGCAAGGCACTACAGAGGGTAGTGCGTACGGCCCAGTACTTCACTGGGGCCAAACTTCCTGCCATCCAGGACCTCTATACCAGGCGGTGTCTGGCCCTAAAAATTGTCAAAGACTCCAGCCACCCTAGTCATAGACTGTTCTCTCTGCTACCTTACGGCAAGCGGTACTCAACTAGCCGGTGCCCCCGCACATTGACTCTGTACCGGTACCCCCCTGTATATAGCCTCCCTACTGTTATTTTATTTTACTGCTGCTCTTTAGTTATTTGCTTTTATTTTTTTTACTTAACACTTTTTTTATTTTGCTTTGCATTGTTGGTTAAGGGCGCATTTCACTGTAATGTCTACACCTGTTGTATTCGGCGCATGTGGCAAATAAAATTTGATTTGATTTGATTTACACCGGATAGGTGCAATAAAATGTGGTGTTTTACAGGGTCAGCCATAGCAGTAAGGCTTCCCTGGAGCAAATTAGGGTAAAGTACCTTGCTCAAAGACACATCAGCAGATTTTTCACGTTGTCGGCTCAGTTATTCAAACCAGCAACCTTTCGGTTACTGGCCCAACGCTCTAACCAGCTAGGCTATCTGATCCACTGAGCAGCCGTCCCCCCTTCTTCCTAATCGCTCTCTGTGTGTGTGTGTGTTCCCTTCCTCCCTCCTCCTCGGCAGGTTCAACATGCCCCATGATGACAACCCCAAATGCAGGGAGGCAGGCATGAAGCACCAGTATCACGTCATGGCGCCCACCCTCAACTACGACACCAGCCCCTGGTCCTGGTCCAAGTGCAGCCGCAAGTACATCACTGAGTTTCTGGAGTAGGTACCTCGCGCTCCGTCCCTTTTTCTGTAATGTAAGAATACTGTTCCGGACACAGTAATTGTCCTAATGTACACATTTTCACAAACATACAGATCATTATACAGATAAATATATCCTTCTTTTTTTTTGAGATACATGAGTCACTGTAATAAAACATTCTAATACCTTCCTTTTTTATAGAAAATGCAAGACAAATAACATTAGCAAAAAGCAAACTCTGCTACCTTCTCCAAAAGGGAGAATGTAGAGCAGGCCAGTGTAAACTGTCTCCACTGTGTTATTCCCTGGTGTGAGACAGTATTTCCTGTTTGAAGCAGGGGTCTTCCTAGGGTGACCTGAGCGATTGATCCTACCCTGCTCCTCCTCTGTCTCTGCACTCAGGCAGAACCAGCTCTCGAGATGCTGGACAAACAGTAATTTAGTCAGTGGTGTGCATTCCCCGTAAAAACGCTAACACAAGGCAACGGCTCATTCAGCAGGCTCCAAAGCCAAGCGGTGGCCACCAACCTCTTCTGAAGAACTTCCCTTTAAGATGGGAAATGTCCGTTATAATTAGATTTTCCCTGGACGTGACCCTTTGATCTCTCCTCCCGCTTTGTTGATTGTGAGCAGCCACAAAAGTCCTCCTTGTTGATGAGTTGCATCTTGAGAAGTGAGCAGTCTTTTCCGGGCGAACGCCTCCTATCGAGGCTGTAAGGTTACATGCCCACCCCGCTGCTGTGCTGCATAGTTTCCTACCAGCAGATGAATCCATCCATCCAGCTTTGAGTGGTTGGTTTGGAAAATTAGAAACACAAGAAAAAGGAAACTCCTATTCATTTTTTACTGCAGAATATTTCTGTCTATATGTCAGCTGTGTTAGACAGGCTGAGTGTTCAGGCACTCGATGTGTGAGTGGGAGGTAAATGTCAATGGCTGTGAACGAAATGTTCCATGCTGCATGAAGAGGATGGCTGATTTGTTTAACAGTGGTAATATTTATGAACAGTTCTGTGTGGCTGTGGAGAGGAGCAGAGGTGGGAAAGGCAGGCCCCTGAGAGCGAGGCCCACTGCTTTTGAAGTCTGTATGACTTCAACAATGAGGAGTATTGATCCAAACGGCACCTCCACTCTCCACTTAGCTTACCTGGTCAAGTACCTCACTGTTTTGACTACCAATTCTTCTCTGAGAGCACTCTAATGCACAACACTCTCCTGTCAACTTAAACATAGAGCGACACTACCTCTCAACCCCTCTTCTGGAGCCAACCCCCCTCGTTCTCATTTCTGTGTCTGTGTAATATGGTGAACTCCCATTGGCTGCACACCTGAGAGCTGAGTGAAAAGTGTCTTTGGTGTTCTTGGTGTTATTATGTGTAGGCCGTGATATAGACACCATTCATTCCGCTCCTGGCAGTCCGCCAGCCGGTTTAAGCCACTAAACCTATATAAAGATAAAATGCAAATCTCTCTGTGTTGCCACCCACTAATTGATGTGTACACTTGTGTTGATACTACATAATCATTAGTACCGACAAAGCCTATAATTTTCCATTCCAATGCCAGGGGCCCACATTGGGAATGATCCTAACCACACAAACATCAGATGTCTTGCTATCCAAAATAGTTCCATTTAAATACTTTTTTCTCATGTTTTGGTAAAAATAAATGTATATTTATGTCCTCAATTAATTCAAGATGCGTCATCTGTGAAAATAACCTTTTGATGACTACTTATTTTCCAGTTATTTCTGTGTTACAATGGTAATGGTTGCGGTATATCTCCCTATGAAAAGGGGAATCACTACACTACTGTTTGCATTGAGTTTATTACAACTGTGCAACAGGGATGTGCTGTGTCATTCAATACCCTGCGTCGGTCATAAAATCTGACATATGAGCAACCTCATAGCAGCTACCATCTCACGGGAAACACAGTCAGCCTTTATGGAACTCATTACAGAGTAGCTTCTTATGACAAACTCTGAGAGATAACTATAAGTCATTTTCTAAATAAACTCACTTTAAAGAAGCCTCCCAATGGTTGCCAGGTGTAGAACCTCTGTTGGTGCCAGAGGGGAGTCGCATCGCCTGTCTCGGGCTCCTCTGTTTCGCCTAAAAAATTGCATGCCTAATAAAATAATTGCTGCTTTTTTCCCCCATATCCATCCTGTTTTTCATCATAGGCCCATAGGGTTTCTGGAGTTCTCATTAGACGATGACAACCTGGTGAAAGACGCTTCAATATGGGGCATCATCTCTTCTCATTCTTCTGGACTCTGACAGACAAACAGACCACTACCTTATAGCTTCAATATGGGGCATCTCTCCCTCCCTCTTCTTCTCATGGCCCTGAAGAACTGACTGATCTCATCATAGCTTTCATCATTTGTCTCTTCCCTGCTCATTGTTAGACAAACTCATTCCACCAAGCGCTTGTAGTCTTTTTGGGATACAAAACAAAGGGTTCCCTTTCAGTCGGTCACTCTGTGTAACATACTATGGGGAGTCAACGACCAATCATATTCACCTGAAAACTGAAATCATACCCAACGGGCCAATGGATGCCGAGCCCGCCCTCGGAAGCTCCGCCTTCCTGGCTATAATACCGGGGCTCGCATCCATTTCCTCAATTCTTCGCTCTTCAGCTCGCCTGAAGGAAGAACATGTCACGCAATTTACAAGTGTTTCAAGCGCACCAAGACTACGAGATTCAGCTCTGACTTAGGTGTCTGTTAGTGAGGAGAGAGTACTCGTCCCCCTAGATGTTGCGAGTTTTGGGTCTTGGTATCGGTTTTTGTGTTTGCTAAAAGCTACCACTTTCTGCTCTGCTTGTGTAGCTAATTGCTTCCTTCCTTGGGTAAGATTTGTGTTTGCTAAAAACCCAATACTTTCTGCTCTGCTTGTGTAGCCAATGCTTCTTTGAGCAAGATGGCCAGTGGTAAGAGTTCAAAAACGAACCTCCCACCCTGCCCTAGGGCATGTGGTTTCACAATGAAAATTAAAGATACTCACCGGTGCTGTCCTGTTTGCTGGGGGTGGAAACACGCTCAGGAGGCTTTGGCTCGGACCAGTAGCAGTGGTGGTCGGAGTAGATAGGGGTGTCATCCCAGCTGAGTGAGGCTCATTACGGTTTCTCTGGCAGTGTTCAGGGTCCGGATTCCGGGGATGATATACTTTCCTTGGTTGGCTCTGGAGGGTTTTCAGAGTGTGAATCAGATGGTGCGGTGCGGTGCCAGGAGATCAGAGTATTGGCCTATCTGGATGATTGGCCGGTCGTAGCGAGAGTCAAGAGAACAGGTGGAGCTCCACACTGCCACGTTGGTTTCCCATATTCAGACTCTGTGGTTCATAGTGAATCACAAGAAAAGTTGTTTGACTCCACAGGGTGATCACGACAGACGCATCCTTACTGAGAAAACACTAATTGTCGTCTGTTCTTCTCAATGAGGGATCCGGGTGCTCCGTTGGGAATGGATGCTTTGGCATCTCAGTGGCCTCGGACCCTGCTCTATGCGTTTCCTCCGGTGGACCTGATTCAGGCCATCGTGGAGAGAGTCCATCAGGAGGGTCTGTTGTTGATTCTGGTGGCTCCCCGTTGGCCCAGACAACCCTGGTTCCTGGAGATCATCCGCCTGTTGGGCGGGGACCCGTGAAGGGTTCCGTGTAGTCGGGATCTATTGTCCCAGGCGCACAGGAGAGTTTGGCACCCATGAACGTGATTACGACTATACAGTTGGTGCGTGCGCCCTCTACGAGAGAGTTGTATAAATATAAGTGGTGTGTGTTTGAGGGTTGGTGTCAGGTTAAAGGAGTTTCTCCTGTTCAGAGCTCTTTGGTGGACATTTTGATGTTCTTGGAAGAGCTTTTTGAGCAGGGCCTTTCTTTTTCTGCATTGAACGTTTATGTGGCAGCCATCTCTGCGTGTCATGTAGGAATTTATGGCTCTACCCCGGGGTCTCATCTTCTGGTGGTGCGGTTCCTGAAAGGCGTGCGTCAGCTCAGACCAGTGTCAAAGCTAATGGCACCAAAACAGGACCTGTCTTTGATCCTGGACGCTCTGTGAGACTCCGTTTGAACCATTGGAGTCTGTGGACCTGAAGGTCCTTTCCTGTAAGACTGCCCTGCTCATGGCCTTGGCGTCGGCCAAGCGTGTTCGCGATCAGCACATCCTTCCTGTTTGGAGTTAGCACCTGGCGACTCCAAAGTGATGTTACGTCCTAATGCAGCTTTTGCTCCCAAGGTTATGCTTATGTCTTACAGGTTCTGGCTTTCGAACTTTCCCTTTCTCACCTCCTCCATTTGCATCCAGTGAACAACGAATGTTGCATGGCTTGTGTCTGGTGTGTGCTTTATGCACATATATGGATAGGACCAAGGATATCCGCGTTTGTGGCCAGCCTTTTGTCTGTTTCAGTAATCCAGCTCGGGGTAAGGCGCTTTTTAAGCAGCGTCTTTCTTATTGGATTGTGGACGCTATCTCCCTGGCATATGACAGCAAAAGACAAGGGTTGCCTAGCGGTGTGCGTGCTAACTCCACTAGGGGTGTGGTGGCGTCTTGGGCATTGTTCAGGGGCATGACGATTGGTGATATCTGTGCTGAAGCGAGTTGGGGTTCCTGACATACCTTTGTGAGGTTTTATCGCTTGAATGTAACTGCTCCCAGTGTGGCTTGGGGTGCGGCAGCACGTAAAGTGCACATTATCAAGGTTACCACCGTTTCCTGTGTATTTGAGCCTTGGGCTGCCGTGGCAGTGTGCGAGTACACAGTTTCCAGGTTACTGCAGGTTTCCTGTGGGTTTGAGCCTTGGACTTCCGTGGTTCATCAACTCTGGTCGATGCTATGCAGCGCGCGTGTGCGCTTTACCAAGTCACGACAGGTGTTCTGTTGTTTTGGACTTGTGGTTCTTTGTACGAGTTCTAACATTTCAGGCTCGCAAGGTAAGTATTGTTCTTGGAACCGTGGGGTCTATGGACTTGGGCTGTAGTGGCAGCGTGTTAGTGTGCATAGCCAAGCAGCAGGTTCTGGTTCCCTATATGGTGCTCTGACAGTTCAGGCCTTGTGAGGCTCTGACAAGCTTCTTGGGTAGGTATTAGGGAAAAAGGTGTCTCCTGTAACCCTTTTTTGGAGCCGGTGAAACCTGTCTGTTTTGGCTGCCGTGGGTCTCCTAGTTTGGTACCCTCTGAGCCGGCTTGGGGCGTGTTTGTGTGTCCCCATAGTATGTTATACCGAGTGACTGACTGAAAGGGAATTAATATAACTACTGTTCCCTGAAGGAGGGAACGAGGTATAACATATTTTGGCCTTGCGCCGTCAGGGGATTTGGGCTTGCTGAAAAACAGTACTGAATTTAGGAAATGGGATGCGAGCCCCGGTATTATAGCCAGGAAGGCGGGGCTTCCGAGGGAGGGCTCAGCATCCATTGGCCCGTTGGGCGTGATTTCTTCAGGTGAATATGATTGGTCGGTGACTCCCCATAGTATGTTATATCTCGTTCCCTCCATCAGGGAACAGTAGTTATATTCATAACTGTACGTTTCTTACAGTTTGTCTGTGTGGAAATGAAAGAAAACCGCAGCGGTAACACAAGTTAAGCCCTGGTAATTACGGTCCTCCTCATATCAGCTGGTGGTGTACTGTAGTGTACACACACACACACACACACACACACACACACACACACACACACACACACACACACACACTGTAGTCTGTATGTAACAGGTGTTTGAGCTCCACACAGGGTACAAATTGGAAGAGCAGCGTCAACATGTCATATAATTACACACATTATAGGCTACACTGTTTCATCCCCAGTTTCCTTTTTGTTTTGTGTTGCAAAGTAAATAGAGGAGAAACATATTTTGAGGAATTTATATTTGGTGAATGGTGTTTGACTACGTTTTGTGACCATGCTTTTAAGCACGTCTGAAGGTTAGTGCTTAATTCAGTGTTTTGGGTACATAGCCCTACATACATTTTGTCCAGCTGTGCTTTTGTTGTATTTTTCTGTGCTGTAGGGGTAGGGTGTGTCTGACATGCAATCTGTCATTATAATAGTTATGGTGAACTAGCCTGATTTATGCTGGATAACTCAATGAAGGTGCTTTATTTGTCCAAATCTGTTTGCTTTGTGCACAGAGAAATGTCTGTTGAATAAACATGTGGTTGGGATAGCTTTGTGTCTGCATGGAAATGCAGCTTTATTCCCTCTGTATGATGCCTGGCTCCGGTTTCATAGTGACAGCATTAACTAATATTACATTTCACTGAGGGGAAGTGGTGTCAGTCTCACTGTTAGGTAACATCACACATCAGACCAGACCACCCACACGGGACAAAGTCATGTGTACATCTGAGTATCATCACTCCTGGATGGTGACACAGAGATGTTTATTTTGTGATTATGAATAACAAAGGGATGACATCATCCTGACTATTCTGTTGTACTGTATGAATCTTGACTGATGAAGCTATGAAGGTCTTTGCGTGATGAAGCTTTTATGTGTGCTTATTTACTGCTTGTGTGTGTGTGTGCGTGCGTGTGAATGTGTGCATACGTGCATATTTACGTGTGTATGTGTTACCTTTCAGCACAGGGTACGGAGAGTGCCTGTTGGATGAGCCAGTGATCAGGACATACGAGCTACCCAACCACCTTCCTGGTCAGATCTACAACGCCAACCGACAGTGTGAGCTCATGTTTGGCCCCGGATCCATGGTCTGCCCTTACATGGTGAGCCAGGTTTAATTCCTCACAACAAGGTGTCTCTCAAGGTATGTCCCAAATGGCACCCAATTCCCTATATAGTGCACTATATAGAGAATAAGGTGCCATTTGGGACGTAAACTCAGTCTCTCTATTATCTCCGTAAAAGTGTCCTCAACCAAACCCCCTATGGATAATGATGTCATATGCTTCTGAGGTTCTAATGTGTCTTGTGTTGAGATGATGAAGTCATAATGTTATACAGTATAGACAACACTGTAGACAACACTGTACCCCAGTCAGTGTTTTTAATGAGCTGTCTGTATGACACACAGCTTTGGTGGTTTTATGAGACAATTAGCTTTGTTCAGGTTTAATAGGCTGCTGTGAGGCAAGCTGCTTTCCCTTCGAACAGAGCATACATTCTCATTTTGAACATGCTTTAAGACTGACTGGGGATGGAAGGAAGAAATGGTTCCCTTGCCAGTCACTTACCCTGTAGGCTCGGCCCGCTCTGGTCTGGTTGGAGACTTCTGGAGTACTATGTGGCTAATCTGTAGTGATAGTAACAGCTGCCCAAGTGGCTATAAAAGTTACTGTCTGGTGTTCTAGTGGCTGAACTGTACATAAAGCCTGGTACACATCTCACTGGTACAGTACAGGTGGAAGAGTACTTACTACTGATCAGCACTGTAGAGCCTCCTGTCTGACTGTCAATATTAGGGATTTCTAGTTTGGGGTAAAACAGTTAAATGATTATCCTGCACTGGGGGTTTTGTAACAGTTGTATTGTAACAGTGTTTAATGCTCCCTTCCTCTCTCTGTTTCTCCGTCTCTCTCCCACATGTCTCTTTCTTCCCGCTCTCGCTGTCTCTTTCCACACAGAAACAGTGCAAGAGGCTTTGGTGTACGAGTGCTGAGGGGGACCATAAAGGGTGTCGGACACAGCACATGCCCTTGGCTGATGGGACAGACTGTGGACATGGAATGGTAGGACAGATTGCTTTATTTCTTCCATTGAAACCCGTAATTAAGTGTAAATTGATGGTACAATGACAAACACAGTGTATTATCTACTGTAGTAGATGCTCTTACAGTAAAACCACTGTTGATGTTTTGCCTGTCCATTATCAATGAGCATATTTCAAAGAAAACTTTCAACTCTGTATGAAATGAATCATGATATTCTCCTTGTCTGGAACTGACAGTAGTTCTCATGTTGAGTAGGGACTGTTTGTACACTTCTTTCACTACAGATGTAGGATCTTAATATGTGCCAGCTTGCTACAGCAGGAAAAAATCCTTCAGCAACAGGAAATGTTAATTATTATGTGTATTATAATTAATGGACATTTTTGTAGGGATTGTAGGGCTGGGTGATATGGCCTGAAAATCATATCTCTATTTTTTCAAACTAAGCTTTGTTGCACAATTAAAGCTCAATACACTGCATTTCCAACAGTAGGGAATAATCTAATGAATTCAGGGCTTGTAAAATGTATACCTAGGCTAAATATAAGCCTTCGATCAAAATAGTTTAACCTGCTTTTTTGCAATAATCACTGATCTGGCTTTCAAGTATTTCTATGAAAATGCTATTTTTGTTACAAATTTAACCAGAACCATTCACAATGCACATCCACTAATAATGACCAACTTCTGGTAACAGGCATTATAGAAAATTAACACAGGTCTCATAAACAATCTCTCAAACACAGGCCCACCTGCTGGTGAGTAGCCAGCTAATCTTTATATTTAAAGACTAGCAAACTTAGATCTATTTGCTAACCAGGTAGAACAGTTGAACTGTTATGAATACACACTCCTGTTTGTCTCCAACTGTCTGAACAACATAGCCTGTTCACTTTGTTTCGATTTTGAAATCAAGTGGCCTACCTTGATAAGAAGATTTCTCAGAATGAGAATGAGTTGCCAATTCCTTATATACAGTGGGGGAAAAATGTATTTAGTCAGCCACCAATTGTGCAAGTTCTCCCACTTAAAAAGATGAGAGAGGCCTGTAATTTTCATCATAGGTACACGTCAACTATGACAGACAAAATTAGAATTTTCTTTCCAGAAAATCACATTGTAGGATTTTTAATGAATTTATTTGCAAGTTATGGTGGAAAATAAGTATTTGGTCATTAACAAAAATGTCTCAATACTTTGTTATATACCCTTAGTTGGCAATGACACAGGTCAAACGTTTTCTGTAAGTTTTCACAAGGTTTTCACACACTTTTGCTGGTATTTTGGCCCATTCCTCCATGCAGATCTCCTCTAGAGCAGTGATGTTTTGGGGCTGTCGCTGGGCAACACAGACTTTCAACTCCCTCCAAAGATTTTCTATGGGGTTGAGATCTGGAGACTGGCTAGGCCACTCCAGGACCTTGAAATGCTTCTTACGAAGCCACTCCTTCATTGCCCGGGCGGTGTGTTTGGGATCATTGTCATGCTGAAAGACCCAGCCACGTTTCATCTTCAATGCCCTTGCTGATGGAAGGAGGTTTTCACTCAAAATCTCACGATACATGGCCCCATTCATTCTTTCCTTTACACGGATCAGTCGTCCTGGTCCCTTTGCAGAAAAACAGCCCCAAAGCATGATGTTTCCACTCCCATGCTTCACAGTAGGTATGGTGTTCTTTGGATGCAACTCAGCATTCTTTGTCCTCCAAACACGACGAGTTGAGTTTTTACCAAAAAGTTATATTTTGGTTTCATCTGACCATATGACATTCTCCCAATCCTCTTCTGGATCATCCAAATGCACTCTAGCAAACTTCAGACGGGCCTGGACATGTACTGGCTTAAGCAGGGGGACACGTCTGGCACTGCAGGATTTGAGTCCCTGGCAGCGTAGTGTGTTACTGATGGTAGGCTTTGTTACTTTGGTCCCAGCTCTCTGCAGGTCATTCACTAGGTCCCCCCGTGTGGTTCTGGGATTTTTGCTCACCGTTCTTGTGATCATTTTGACCCCACGGGGTGAGATCTTGCGTGGAGCCCCAGATCGAGGGAGATTATCAGTGGTCTTGTATGTCTTCCATTTCCTAATAATTGCTCCCACAGTTGATTTCTTCAAACCAAGCTGCTTACCTATTGCAGATTCAGTCTTCCAGCCTGGTGCAGGTCTACAATTTTGTTTCTGGTGTCCTTTGACAGCTCTTTGGTCTTGGCCATAGTGGAGTTTGGAGTGTGACTGTTTGAGGTTGTGGACAGGTGTCTTTTATACTGATAACAAGTTCAACAGGTGCCATTAATACAGGTAACGAGTGGAGGACAGAGGAGCCTCTTAAAGAAGAAGTTACAGGTCTGTGAGAGCCAGAAATCTTGCTTGTTTGTAGGTGACCAAATACTTATTTTCCACTATAATTTGCAAATAAATTCATAAAAAATCCTACAATGTGATTTTCTGGAAAAAATATTCTCAATTTGTCTGTCATAGTTGACGTGTACCTATGCTATGATGTAAATTACAGGCCTCTCTCATCTTTTTAAGTGGGAGAACTTGCACAATTGGTGGCTGACTAAATACTTTTTTCCCCCAATGTAAATGTTCATTTTTATGCTCATTGCACATTTATAAAACACAGAGTAGACAGCTAGCACATAATATTCTGGCTAAAATGCAGCAATGATTATTGATACAGTCTGATTCCCTCTGTGAATTCTTGGATGTCTATGCAGTCAGTATAAACTCTTTGGCCACAGTTAGTCCTACTGTAGCTGCCCATGGAAATGTGGTCAGGTTATATCCCCAATGACAACCTGAAGCTTGAGCATTCGCCTTAGCTAATAGGCCCCAACCCTCATCAAAACTCATGTTCTCACCTCCTTGGGATGTTAATTAGCACTGTTGCGGCGGGGTAGGTGGTGGGTGCATAGTGACAGGCACTGAGGAAGTGGCTGAGGGAAAGAGGGGTGAGATGGGGCTGGGTAGAAGGAGAAGTGAAGGCGCTGGGGGAAAGAGAGGGGTTAGACAGGGCCGGAGGAATGAGGGTGATATGGGGCTAGGGAAGAGAGGTAGAGGGGAAGAGAGGAGGGGGAGAAGTGGAG
>NW_028156293.1:0-21811 GCF_964263955.1 Coregonus lavaretus
GCACATTGTCCACTTTCACTTCAAGCCTTGACCTTCAGTCAAAAAAGCGTTGTGCCCTTTGGTGAAAGTATCGCACTTTGATCAAAAGTGCACCACCGTTTCTGGTTCAAGGAGTTATTCCAGCCACATTGAACTGCTTCAGGACGAATGAACCTGCAAAATGAAATGCCAAAAACAAACACAAAGCCAAACAGAGGGAGGATAACAAGATATTTGTGTTAATCAAGGTGTGACATACCATCCTCAGTTGGCACGTAAACGTTTAGGTACAGGCAGTCCTCATTTTGATCCTGCATATAGGTTACCACTGTATCCAAGTTGGCTGTGAACCACACAGGCAGCATATCGTTGAGTAACTTTTCCTCCAGGTACTGTGGACACACAGGGGCGAACTGGGTAGCATTCCTGATCCCAGGCCAGGACATGGGCGGCTCGGGGGGCTGGAAGCGTCTCTCCCCTGTAGGGGCCAAAGCGTACGGGATCCCTAAGTACTGCTCCACGGGCCCTAGGATCTCATTGGGCAGTGTCGTCTTTAACCCCCTCAGTTTCCCGTAATTCGTGGTGACAAGAGGGTGGACCGGGGTCTGAGCCACGACCGGCAGACACACAGACACTAACAGGAAGCCCATCCATAAGAGAAGGTAGACCTTGGATAGGTAGACCATCCCCATTCCATGAGCTATAGTGGCTCCTCGAGAGCTCCATGGAGAGGTACTGGTTCCCCCTGGCCTGGTTCCCCTCAACATGCTCCTGCTGCGGTCAGCCAAGCAGATTGTGGTCCTGGAAGTTCTGGAACTCCTCTCCCCACCCCCCACAGCTCCCAGACCAATAACCTGCTCCTCAGGCTGTGATTGACAGCTGACAGACAGAGCTCCAGCCAATCAGAGCAGCTTTGTGCAACTCGGTGCCCCCCATCCCAAGAGAGTGGGTCTACGTATAGATCGTTGGTCAGGTGCAGAGCCTGTATTTGTCTCCAGATGACTTTGCCTGTCGACCCAATTCCAGCTTGGTTGGTTACCCTGAAAGGAAGACAGAATGGGACATGTAAGTTAATCTTCGACACATCAAAGACTACATACAGTATGATGTCCAAATATATTGTCCGCTTGTTGAGCATATAGCAAATAGATGACTGCAAGTCCCCTCTGTGTATAATCAAAATGTGCAAGAGATGCAAGGCATGAAATTGTATATTTCTAACAAATCAATAGCATGGAATAGACAACAACGTAAAAGTGTGGTTTCTAATGGAATCAACAACAGAGATACTACATTGGCAAACTGCTTTATTTCCTTGTGTGACTTCATTGTTATGGTCAGGATGATTTTGCTCATAGCAGCAGTTTCAATAAATGAAAACTCCAAGGCTGCATCCCGATCATTCTCCAACCATTTCCCTAAAGTGTGTACTTTATGGCGTTAACAATGGTGGAAACTCTCTAGCCAATGATTACATCAATCCAATGCTTGTAAATTCATGACAGGAAGTGTGCAAGTACACACTTCTGGAAAAGGGGGGAGAAAAAGGATGCTGCCCAAAATTTTGTGGATGACTTTTTACAAGAGTCAGTTGTTGGTGGCACCAACACTTGACAACACACATTTTAAAAAATCCACAGTTTACTGTAGAATACTACAGTACTTACTATAGAATTCTGTAGTTAACTGTAGTATACTGTAGAATACCATACTACACACTGTAGTATCTCTTGATCATGTGTAGTACTTAGTATTTTTTGTGTACTGTTGAATACTATAGGAAATACTACAGCATTATCCAAACACACAATAAACGGTAGTAAATACTACAGAAATGTCCGCAAAAACACTACAGTCTGCAAAAACACTATAAAAAAACTATAGTAAATACGATAGTATTTAATTTGCGTATAACCTACCCATTCCCCTCCCCCATATCCCAATTTGTGCCACCTGTAAGTGACACAAACCTACATGCCAAATATAGACCATATATTGTGTTCCCTATGATTATAGAAAAGAGAAGAAGCTCTGAAATCTCTGTTCAGAACCCAGTTCTACCTACCTACAGGTTATGGAACATTTTCTTACAACATTTAGCCTTTCTCCAGAAGGTTTCCTCAAGGAAAAAGCCCCCCACTACTATGTTAAATATAATAAAACAAAAACACTATCCTAAATATTACAGTAATGTCCGCAAAAACCCTACAGTAAATATTACAGTCCGCAAAAAACACTATAGTAATTACTATAGTACATACTACTCTTTTTTTTACTACAGTATTTATACTATAGTAAACTGTAAATACTACAGTAAATACTACAGTATTCACTGTAGTGTTTTTGAGGACTTCTACACTTCAATATAACCTATCAGCATTATGTTGGTAGTATCATAGCCAAGCAAGGGGGGAATATACTCCAGTCTACTGAGTAGATTATTTATCTTAGGGTACTTTACTCCACCAAGGAGTTTATGTATGAAGCATGAATAGGAGAGCTGGCCTGTTAAGAAGCCTCTCACAGACATTTGTGTCAGAAGCAGATGGCTTATGCATGCAGCAGGTAATTTAATTTTGGAGGAGGAAGAGACTCTCCTCTCTCGCCTCATTCCGCAGTATGCCCTCGGATGGTGTTGAGACTGAGACGATGGTGGTATGCTAGTCAAATCAGGGACATTGATGAATTACTTTCCCACTCTTGTAACACAGCATGACAATGATACTCACACTGCCGGGGGGATTACATATGATGCCTAACTGCCATTGTTGACTTCATATATTCTGTATGATAAAAAAATTGAATCATTCAAAAAAAAAAAAATCCAGCCTAACCAGCATGGATTTGCATTGACTATAATAAGGTTGAATGGACTATGTTCATATATTTCAGAAGTTCCTGTATAAATGCAATACATTCAGTCTGCCTCCTTACCAGTAACACACAAGAAAGAGAGAGACTGAGGAGAAAAGGAGACAGGTGAGAAAAGAAAATATGAAGAGATGGAGAGATGGGGCATACTATTCTCACTGTCTGTATGATTACAAGAGATAAGTCTAACAAATTTCAATAAAGGCTGAATCCATCATTTGAATTTGAATTATTATAAAACATCTGTTTCAGTTAGCTGTATCTCTTCACTGGAGAAGGTCATAGGTAGAAAATGTTGTAACGCTCTTCAGGTGCCAATGTCCTTGAACGGACAAAAAATAAAAGAACGTCCCAAATGGCACCCTATTCCGTATATAGTGCACTACTTTTGACCAGGGCCCATTGGGAATAGGGTGCCATTTGGGACATAAACCAAACAAAATTCAACATGAACTTTACTTGACCTTCTCATGATGCACAGACAGGACATCTTTACTGGCCTCTTAAAGATGGTGATAAACCAATAGAAGGAAGCCAGACTTCCTCCCTCACTAAAACGAGATAGAGGGCCAACAGAGGTCCTTGACAACCAATAAAGGAATGATATTTATCAAAAGTTGACAGTACTGAACACAAAGATATTGTCAACTACTGAGCCCACACTGGAAAAAAGTAAACAGTGTGTGTGTGCGTGTGTGTGTGTGTGTGTGTGTGTGTGTGTGTGTGTGTGTGTGTGTGTGTGTGTGTGTGTGTGTGTGTGTGTGTGTGTGTGTGTGTGTGTGTGTGTGTGTGTGTGTGTGTGTGTGTGCGTGTGCCATTTGTAATGATACTCCTGTTGACAATTCCTGTTGAACTTGGACGGTATTGGATACATTTCTTTTTTTAACAGGATCGATTTGATAAGGATAGCTCATGACGATGTGATACCGTAATAACCTTGCTCTATGTAACCATGCCAGCAGACATGGGTCAAATGTGTATTCCAGGACATCCAAATATCAATTTACAAAATAATATCGAATACATGTAACAAAGTGTTGAACTATTGAACTTCAATAACAATAATAATAATAGTAATAATAAGAAGAAGAAGAAGAAGAAGAAGAATAATAATAATAATAATAATAATAATAATAATAATAATAATAATAATAATAATAATAATAATAGACTAATACTGTGTAGGTCCTGTGTGGCTCAGTTGGTAGAGCATGGCACTTACAAGGCCAGAGTTGTCGGTTTGATTCCCACTGTGGCCACCCATATGAAAATGTATACTACCGGTCAACATTTTTAGAACACCTACTCATTCAAGGGTTTTTCTTTATTTTTTACTATTTTGTACATTATAGAATAATAGTGAAGACATCAGAACTATAAAATAACACATATGGAATCATGTAGTAACCACAAAAGTGTTAAACAAATTAAAATATATTTTATATTTGAGATTCTTCAAATAGCCACCTTTTGCCTTGATGACAGCTTTGCACACTCTTGGCATTCTCTCAACCAGCTTCACCTGGAATGCTTTTCCAACTGTCTTGATGGAGGTCCCACATATGCTGAGCATTTGTTGGCTGCTTTTCCATCACTCTGCGGTCTGACTCATCCCAAACCATCTCAATTTGGTTGAGGTTGGGGGATTGTGGAAGCCAGGTCATCTGATGCAGCACTCCAACACTCTCCTTCTTGGTAAAATAGCCCTTACATAGCCTGGAGGTGTGTTGGGTCATTGTCCTGTTGAAAAACAAATGATAGTCCCACTAAGCCCAAACCAGATGGGAGGGCGTATTGCTGCACAATGCTGTGGTAGCCATGCTGGTTAAGTGTGCCTTGAATTCTAAATAAATCACAGACAGTGTCACCAGCAAAGCACCCCCACACCATAACACCCCCTCCTCCATGCTTTACAGTGGGAAATACCCATATGAAGATAATCCATTCACCCACACCTAGTCTCAGAAAGACACGGCGGACTCCAGATCAAAGGACAGATTTCCACCGGTCTAATGTCCATTGCTCGTGTTTCTTGACCCAAGCAAGTCTCTTCTTCTTATTGGTGTCCTTTAGTAGTGGTTTCTTTGCAGCAATTTGACCATGAAGGCCTGATTCACACAGTCTCCTCTGAACAGTTGATGTTGAGATGTGTCTGTTACTTGAACTCTGTGAAGCATTTATTTGGGCTGCAATTTCTGAGGCTGGTAACTCTAATGAACTTATCCTCTGCAGCAGAGGTAACTGTGGGTATTCCATTCCTGTGGCGGTCCTCATGAGAGCCAGTTTCATCATAGCACTTGATGGTTTTTGCGACTGCACTTGAAGAAACTTTCAAAGATCTTGAAATGTTCCATATTGACTGACCTTCATGTCTTAAAGTAATGATGGACTGATTTCTCTTTCCTTATTTGAGCTGTTCTTGCCATAATATGGACTTGGTCTTTTACCAAATAAGGCTATCTTCTGTATACCCCATCTACCTTGTCACAACACAACTGATTGGCTCAAACGCATTAAGGAGGAAAGAAATTCCACAAATTAACTTTTAAGAAGGCACACCTGTTAATTGAAATGCATTCCAGGTGACTACCTCATGAAGCTGGTTGAGAGAATGCCAAGAGTGTGCAAAGCTGTTATCAAGGCAAAGGGTGGCTATTTGAAGAATCTCAAATATAAAATATATATTGCTTTGTTTAACACTTTTTTGGTTACTACATGATTCTATATGTGTTATTTCATAGTTTTGATGTCTTCACTATTATTCTACAATGTAAGAAATTGTAAAAATAAAGAAAAACCCTTACATTTTAGTCATTTAGCAGACGCTCTTATCCAGAGCGACTTACAGTTAATGAGTGCATTTTTTTTTTTTTTTCATACTGGCCCCCCGTGGGAATCAAACCCACAACCCTGCCGTTGCAAGCGCCATACTCTTCCAACTGAGCTACACAGGGCCCTTGAATGAGTAGGTGTTCTAAAACTTTTTACTGGTATTGTATGCCGGCACAATAGTCACATTAGAGAAAAATGTCTGCTAAATGACATATAATTGTATAGTATTATAATAGTACAGTTGTTTGAAGCAGTCTTACAGTGAATGGCTATGCCTACTATTGGATTCCAAATTGAAATGCTGCACAGAGTATTTGGATAGGCAGGCCTACGTTCTGTTTTGACACGTATGCCATATTATACCCAGAATGTCATCCATAGGCCTGTCACCCATAGACCTATTCTTGAGGAACATTGCACTAGTGAGGTAAAATATCTCACATTGTGAATTAAATGTCTTATTTTCTGATGGGGAGGCCTGACTGACTGACTCAAATAGGCCTATAATGATGACACCAACTGGGAGAGCTATGGTAACAGTGTGTCACTCCAAATATGTAAAGTGTATTTGAAATATGCCTAATGTTCAAATAATGTCAAAAGTAGGCCTATTTGGTAACACTTTCTATAAAGTACATACCTATTATGCTTTATAACGTATTTTGTAATGCATTAATACACTTATATTGTGTTATGACCATATAGACCAATTATTTACAATAAAATAATAATATAATATGCCATTTAGCAGACGCTTTTATCCAAAGCGACTTACAGTCATGCGTGCATACATTTTTGTGTATGGGTGGTGCCGGGGATCGAACCCACTACCTTGGCGTTACAAGCGCCGTGCTCTACCAGCTGAGAGACCTGATGCCTCTCCAAAGCTTTCAGCCTACCATCACATCTAATCAAAATGCACGTAGGCCTATTAGGGACCAGATGTAACCTATTGAATGTATTGGTTGTGATTGTCTTTATATTGATGTAATATTAGAATTTGGACATTTCATTCATTACAAATAAAACTGTTAAAACCTGTTACATTTCTTACAATGTTTATAATATTATTCTCAGTGTCAATTCGAATAGCCCACGCCTATTTATAATCTGGAGGAAGGCAAGGGGTTGGTGGAATAGACTTGAAGACAGCTTGAAGAATCATTCATAGGAGAGTGACAGCCTTCTCTCATGCTTGCCCGCCTGCGTACTGTAGGTTACTGCCTATATTGACATAGACAAGAGAATATGATCCCTTGCTTTCGCAACGACTAAAAATCTTAAAAGGCTCACTCTAGAATGCAACCAAGATAAAAAGGTCTTCCAGCGTGCGTAAAAGCAAGGTAGCAGAACATAGCAGGATTCGTTAAGGTGAATGTTCAAGACAGTAGCCTACGCATTTTATCCAATTCGTCTCATCCCCAAATATCCACCAGATATCCACAGTACCATCTTGTGGTTCTCCGCTGAACTCACTCTGGTAATGTGGTACCAGATTCAGCCTTGATGGGAATCTGCAGTCTACAATGCATCTCGCACCTTTTAATAGGTATACGGAGGTGTTCAAATTATGCTGAATGGTGGGTCAAAAAACACATTCACTGCTATACGCTCCTCTTCCTTTCTAAAAGCCTGCTATTGCGTGGAATCTAGATGACAGACAGACATACCGTACATACAGACAGACAGTGGACCTTCAACACTGATGGTGAGTGCACTCATAGCCAGCATATACTCTTAAATTGCATTAATTATGGCATCTCCATAGCAGTGCTGCCAAGAGTCGCTTTGTCGTCTGCATGGATTAAATAGCACTGGACATCATGGGTGGTGTTTTCTGTTTAAAGACAGACTTTTCCTAGGGCTTGTGTGAAATAATTTGGCCACAGGCATTTGCGGTTATGAATGGCATGTCCCTTATGCGTTTTTCTCCATAGCCAATTTGTCATTATCGAATCCAACGCATGTTGCTGTGGCACTTTACATACGAAGCGAATAAACCCCAATTTGATCATTCTGGCTTTGGGCAAAGAAACCCCTCAACACGTCTTTAAAGTGCGTAGAGCATGGATCAATCGTCTTTGCAATGCCAGGCGATTTCGTTCAACACCTGGTTTGTTTTCATAATTACATTGCATAATGACCATACACATTTCTGAAAAACAGGTTGCGCGCCACGCACTTTAAGCAAATTACAGAATGAATTCCCTGTGGTAGTCAAGCTTTTCTCAAAATGTCTGCAGCGCGAGTCCGGACAAGCCATATAACGGGAAAGCCCCCAGAAAACAGCCAGAAAACAAACAATTTATAGGTGGTCTAAATAAAACTAAACTGTGTAAAAGAGAAATGTGTTTACTGACTATTTATAGGATAATAACAAGACTTACCTTTGCGGTATTCCCACTGTATGAATTTATCTCGTAGTCCTGACTTCAAGGGATGTGATAATAAAATATACACCACCACATAGGAAAATATAAAACTCCACAGTGTGCGCTCCTCTGAAAATCCCAACGTGATAGTGCGGTCCAGATAAAGATAGTCAAACTCAGCTTCAGGTCCTATGAGGAAAATAAAAATAGAGCTTTCCAGTTGTTAATAACCCACATAGCCTATAAGGTAATTTCGGTGAGTCAATGTAGCGGCACGGTAAATTGTGCTGAATCTAATTGCTGTCATAGAGAGAAAGCGCGGAGAGAGCAGACAGCAAAGACTAGAGATTAAGGATAGAAAGAACAGGGTTGTTCAGTCGCTCCCTCCTCTCTCTCTCTCTCTCTCTCTCTCTCTCTCTCTCTCACTCTCTCTCTCTCTCTCTCTCTCTCTCTCTCTCTAGCTCCAGTTGCTATTGGACTACACTAAATGAAATGTACAAAGCCTGTAGCCAATGGATTGCCGCATCCTCTCCATCACTGTTAACCAGCTGCCAGTATGGACCAGCTTTGGCATCCGAGAGGAAAGGAAAGGAGGGTAGCAGGTGTAATAGGGCATACTGTAGTTTTGTTTTGCTGATCATATTCAACCAGGCTGGCTGTTCGACCCATGTAGGTACCTGTAATGAAACATGCATCAAATATCTATTAACTAACTATTCAGCTATACAGTGAGACAATTCATTACAACTGATATGCAACATGAATTCAGCTTAGGCAAAGTGTCGATCCAGCAGCCAAGCATTAACATATCTCATTTGAACTGTTAGTGTTTCACATATATTTAATGAAGCTTAAATGGAGGTAATCTGCCCTTAAACTGGCGGAGACACAGTGCCCTATATCTATCAATAACTGAATAATAACACAAAGTGAAAACGTTTTTGGGATTTTCAACAAGCAGAGTGAAGCCAACAGAGCCAAAACGCAAGAAACAATGATATGGAAACAAACATTTACATTTTAGTCATTTAGCAGATGTTCTTATCCAGAACGACTTACAGGAGCAATTAGGGTTAAGTGCCTTGCTCAAGGGCACTCCGACAGTTACTGGCCCAACGCTTACATATTTTATCCTGCATTGCATAGAAAACATGTAGAAGTTAAGTATGAATTATCACACACATGCAGATAGACAGACCACATGAGACATGATCAGAGGGACCAGGAGGTCTCCCTCTGAGTTCTGTTTCCAGCATGGATGATTGTGGTCACCTCCGGCAGCCTAATGTAAATTCGGATAGCCAAGCTTACTTTGGCAGCTTCATTAAATAGTACCCGCAAAACACCAGTCTCAACGTCAACAGTGAAGTGGCGACTCCGGGATGCTGACCTTCTAGGCAGAGTTGCAAAGAAAAAGCCATATCTCAGACTGGCCAATAAAAAGAAAAGATTAAGATTGGCAGTCTGCGATATGGCTTTTTCTTTGCAACTCTGCCTAGAAGGTCAGCATCCCGGAGTCGCCTTTTCACTGTTGACGTTGAGACAGGTGTTTTGCGGGTACTATTTAATGAAGCTGCCAGTTGAGGACCTGTGAGAGGCGCCTGTTTCTCAAACTAGACACTCTAATGTATTTGTCCTCTTGCTCAGTTGTGCACCTGGGCCTCCCACTCCTCTTTCTATTCTGGTTAGAGCTAGTTTGCGCTGTTCTGTGAAGGGAGTAGTACACAGCGTTGTACGAGATCTTCAGTTTCTTGGTATTTTCTCGCATAGAATAGCCTTAATTTTTCAGAACAAGAATAGACTGACGAGTTTCAGAAGAAAGTTATTTGTTTCTGGCCATTTTGAGCCTTTAATCAAACCCACAATTGCTGATGCTCCAGATACTCAACTAGTCTCAAGAATGCCAGTTTTATTGCTTCTTTAATCAGCACAACAGTTTTCAGCTGTGCTAACATAATTGCAAAAGGGTTTTCTAGTGATCAATTAGCCTTTTAAAATGATAAACTTGGATTAGCAAACACAACGTGCCATTGGAACACAGGACTGATGGTTGCTGATAATGGGCCTCTGTATGCCTATGTAGATATTCCATTAAAAATCAGCCGTTTCCAGCTACAATAGCCATTTACAACATTAACAATGTCTACACTGTATTTCTGATCAATTTGATGTTATTTTAATGGACAAAAAATGTACTTTTCTTTCAAAAACAAGGACATTTCTAAGTGACCCCAAACTTTTGAATGGTAGTGTATGTGATATAACATTAAAGGGATAGTTTTGGCAGCATAGCCCTTTATCACTTCTCCAGAGTCAGATGAACTTGTGGATACCATTGTTATGTGTCTGTGTGCAGTTTGAAGGAAGTTCCCAACTAGCATTAGCGCAATTACTCCAAGTCTATGGGAACAGCTAGCATTAAAGGGATAGTTCGGGACATTGGCAATGGCTCGTGAAACTATCTCTAACTTATTTTATACTGGACGCAGAGACATAAAAATGTTATCCACGAGTTCATCTGACTCTGGAGAAGTAGATAAAGGGCTTCATTGGCAAAATCCCTAACTATCCCTTTATTCTCAAAGCTACTGCCAAGCACACATTATTTTAAAACATAGAGGTGACAATACATCACTGAATGTATTCTTCTAATCTAGGGCCACACACACACACACACACACACACACACACACACACACACACACACACACACACACACACAAACACACCCAAACACACACACACACACACACACCTGTACAGTCTACGTAAAGTAAGTGTCATGCAGAACCATCCAACAGCCTAGTCAGAAATATAAACATAATCATATTCATTTAAACACATGTTAACAATGACATTTGAATTATTTTTTTTATATACTAATTTCAATGTGTTCTGATCATCTTTTCAGCCAATTAACTGCTGTGAAACTGAAGTCTGTAGATGACAACCATTCTCTCTCTTCACTTTTTGTATGCAATATTCTTATCTCAATTAAACTTTTCCCCTTCCTGCAGTTAATCAATGGAATGGTACCAAACACATCAAAGAAATGGAAACAGTGTGTTTGACTCCATTCCATTGATTTCATTCCAGCCATTACAATGAGCCCGTCCTATAGCTCCTCCCACCAGTCACCAGTACCAGTGTATACCATACCAGTGTCTACTATATCTACCACCATACATAGATTCACAATATTTGTGATGTTTGAGTTTCTCCAAGAAATGCAGCATTTCCAACGGCATAGTGCAGAAATTATAACAACTTGTGGGAGGCATGATTTACATAAAATATAGACCCCAATTCTATCTCCACAATAATGTTTGAAAACCTTCCAACAGCTGTATCATTTGGGTTGAGCATTGAACACCATACTGCACACCCGTCTAAGTTATATTGAAACAGGAATTACTTACAGTCTTTAGTTTGGGTATCTACTTGGCTTAATAAATATATAAATGCAGAGCTGCTATGTGAATATTAACGTGTCTGTTAAATATGAATGAATTCATGAATAAATCATTATTTATTAACTCGCTCTGCCCAGATAAATTAAAGGGGATTCTTTAAAGCAAGAAATTCTTCAACAGTTACAGGTTTCTTTCGGATTATAATGTTATGCAAATACATTTTTTTAAACAGTTACTGGGGGAAAGTCGCTAAAGCTACTGTAATAATTAATTTTCATGTAATTTTCCTTTTAAAATAAACAGGAACACAACAGGTCAATGGTCACACTGGTAGACATACAGTAAGGAGCTAAATGGCATTGGAAACTGTTTGGTATCTACCCCTGCATGTCAGGGGTCTGTTTACTCTACAGGACAAATCTATTGCTTGATTTTCAATTGTGTTATTTTTCTCCTGACTATGGCCTTGGCTCTTCCTTGACCTTACTGTGATCGTTGTATTTGAATGAGGATAGTGAGGTGCCCAGACAACTCTGAGCCTCATGAACTTGGAGTGATTTTATGCCCATCGGGGTTGCCCCAGCCCCACCACTGATCATGGAAAGTCCAGACCTTTGATCAAAATCACAAATGGCAGCTGCCACAGCAAGTGAGCACGATAGACAGAGACCATTTATTATACACTCAGATAGAAATAGGTTTGGTAGAGATCCAACATAACAAAAGACCACGATCACAATCATGAAGAAAGGTCAATGTCAATAGTCCTCTGACTATCGCTGTTAGGTATTTCTTACTGGATTCTCTCTCATCATTTACTGTACCACTGACCCCCTTTAGCCTCATCTATGATGTTTTGACTATAGTGCACATGTTGGATCCTGGTCATCTATGATGTTTTGACTATTGTGTACATGTTGGATCCTGGTCATCTATGATGTCTTGACTATAGTGTACATGTTGGATCCTGGTCATCTATGATGTTTTGACTATTGTGTACATGTTGGATCCTGGTCATCTATGATGTCTTGACTATAGTGTACATGTTGGATCCTGGTCATCTATTATGTTTTGACTATTGTGTACATGTTGGATCCTGGTCATCTATGATGTCTTGACTATAGTGTACATGTTGGATCCTGGTCATCTATGATGTCTTGACTATAGTGTACATGTTGGATCCTGGTCATCTATGATGTCTTGACTATAGTGTACATGTTGGATCCTGGTCATCTATGATGTCTTGACTATAGTGTACATGTTGGATCCTGGTTATCTATGATGTCTTGACTATTGTGTACATGTTGGATCCTGGTCATCTATGATGTCTTGACCAGTGGCGGCTCCTGAAAAAATTCTCAGGAGGGGCAATTTTTCTGATGATTTAGGTGACCTACACACGTGCACGAGTCCGTGCACGCGATTCCAGATATCTTTACCTCTGAATAAACTGCCTTTATTATACCATATCCACCCTGTCCAAAGTCTCTACTTGGTCTCAGTTCTCCAGTAAACGTGTGATTATCAACAGTACACAACGGTAACAAACAATTGGGGGAACTCACGGGGCAGATAGTAACCACTTAAAAGGAAGCGATTCCCAAACCTTCCATAACAAAGCCATCACCTACAGAGAGATGAACTTGGAGAAGAGTCCCCTAAGTAAGCTTGTCCTGGGCCTCTGTTCACAAACACAAACAGACCCCACACAGCCCCAGGACAACAACAACAACAACAACAACAACACAATTAGACCCAACCAAATCATGAGAAAACAAAAAGAGAATTACTTGACACATTGGAAAGAACAAACAAAAAAACAGAGCAAACTAGAATGCTATTTGGCCCTAAACAGAGAGTACACAGTGGCAGAATACCTGACCACTGTGACTGACCCAAACTTAATGAAAGCTTTGACTATGTACAGACTCAGTGACCATAGCCTTGCTATTGAGAAAGGCCGCCGTAGGCAGACCTGGCTCTCAAGAGAAGACAGGCTATGTGCACACTGCCCACAAAATGAGGTGGAAACTGAGCTGCACTTCCTAACCTCCTGCCAAATGTATGACCATATTAGAGACACATATTTCCCTCAGATTACAGCGATCCACAAAGAATTCGAAAACAAACCCAATTTTGATAAACTCCCTTATCTACTGGGTGAAAAACCACAGTGTGCCATCACAGCTGCAAGATTTGTGACCTGTTGCCACAAGAAAAGGGCAACCAGTGAAGAACAAACACCATTGTAAATACAACCCATATTTATGTTTATTTATTTTCCCATTTGTACTTTAACTATTTGCACATTGTAACAACACTGTATATATACATAATATGACATTTGAAATGTCTTTATTCTTTTGAAACTTCTGAGTGTAATGTTTACTGTTAATATTTATTGTTTATTTCACTTTTGTTTACTATCTACTTCCCTTGCTTTGGCAATGTTAACACACGTTTCCCATGCCAATAAAGCCCTTAAATTGAATTGAATTGATAGTAAGGTCGCAATGACACAGAAAGCAGTTCAATGTCGGGGTACAGAGTCGCTCTCTTACCAGGATCGCGGTCCGCTCTGACCAGGGTGAAGGTGGCCGGCTCCACTTCTCTGTCCGGGACTCATCCAGCCAAGTCTCCCAGCTGTATTGGGTTTTCATTATTTAGTCCGTTCGTAGCGGGTATGTACACGATCAACAAGATCAGTCCAAAACCAACCACTGGAAATCCATGGTTGGCAGAATGTTTGTAAACTAAGTCTACAAATTAAAAACATAAAATAACGCCGCACTGCAGGTCGCAACAGAGACGCTTCTAGCCGCCATTGTCTTAGTTACGTTCAACGTTACGTCACGTATGACGAAAGCGCGTAAGTGCAAGCCCACAGACACCCATAGAGAATGTATTGAAAGCTTTGAAATGTGAAAAAAATAGATTTTACATGACAGGCTATGAGAGACTTCTGGGCGATTTTCAACTTGACTGAAATCGCCCCAAAAACGGGCGGGGCCATTTGAAGCACGACTTTAGCCTGATTTGACATTTAGTGGCTGGCAGATCAGACGTGAACACTGATAACTGCTGTTGCCGTGATATAATTGATTAGAAAAAAAATCCCTTCCTTTTCCCGTTTGGCAGTGCGTCGCCCATATCGCCCTATTGAACAAGCCGTCCCTGTACTACAGTAACATACTGGATCATGGTGTGGTGAATTAATGAAGTTCTCTGCATGTCTGGTCTACAGTAAAATGGCTTTCAGTCAGATTATGTTGATCCCTGATCTATAACACAGTGGGGAGGAGTGTGAAATTCCTCCATTCTGAGGGTGATTAGAAAGTCTTTAGCCTAGCTAATTTGTCAATGAGAGGCCCCTTCAATGGTTGGACTGTGAATAAGGCCTGGGATGCTCAATAAAGGACTCTGTTAATCAGGGGAATGAGATGACGAGGACTGTTGACCATGTGGATTCAAAATCCCCTCCTAAATGGGGTTTATGATGATTGACTGGACTCTGGAATACATTGTAAATCATTAGGAGCATTAACTTCTGTTGTCACAGGGGTAGCCCTCAGTCTATCTCCATATCTATATATTTGTGATGGTTTGTTTCATATTGTATGGTTTCCTACTTAGTTTTTCGAACATTACTGTTGTTTAAAGTGTAAACCGGCCTCTAACAGTAATGTTTGTGCCATACCTTTGTGCCTTCCACTTCAGTTGGTGATTACCTAATAGAACATGCAATGCTCTTACCTAAGCCCCTAAATCACCTCTTGTCCTAGGTGGCTGTGGAGTGTGGAATGTGGAATGCACAGGAGGCCTCAGGTTCTGTCGCCTCCATGAGGAGTCTTTGCAGAACACCTGAGCCTGTATACATAAAACAGTGTGCTGATCTAGGATCAGTTCTTCTCTGTCAATATATTCTTATTCATTATGATCTAAAAGGCAAAACTGAGAGGCTTTGGATCTTACATAGTGGCCCTCAGTGGATGACAGCTTCTTTCAACATTTATCCACAGAGTTCCTGCCTTTCACTGTTTTAGGGAACGGTTTCTCAGACCCAGAGTAAGCCTAGCAAGAAGCTTACTCTGTATCTGGCAAACCGGCCCTAGAGTTTGTTTGTTTAAGTGTGTTAGTTTGGATCAGTAGAATCGATGTCCAGATCATTGAGGGGCAGCAGGACAAACATGGCTGTGGCCTGGGCACACACACACTGCTGATGGAAATGCTAATGTACTTACACTTGGCTTTATGCAAAACATGTCATGATTGCCAGTGCCATGAAAAACAATGTTATGCTATGTATTTATTTGCCTTGAGCAATCTGAAAGCTAATTTGTTCAAGCAGACTATTGTTGGTGTCTATCTAGGGATGTCATTAAGTAGCAAAACAGCTATACTTATTCATTTATTCATTCATTTCACATTTGTGAACATCAATAAAAATGAGAGAAATGCGATACAGATTTTAAAGGTTTTAATTGCATTTAACAGTTAAATAGGCCTTATGTACATGTTTATTACCGTTGTTGAGATTTTCTGGTTTGTTCGGTATTAATGACTCTTAAAAACGGCCTTCGTGTTGATGTCTCTTCTTCAGAACAGCGTGAAGTGTCACAGAAAGGGAGGCGAGAGAGAAAGGACTCCAGGGAAGATGATCTGGGCAAGTTTAGCGAGACATATTTTTTTAATAAAAATAATTTCCCACTGAAAGTGGATCAGGGGAAAGGTTTCCAAAACACATATCTACAGGCCTTGTATTTTTTCCAGGCAAAACCAAAATACAGTATGAGCACCAAACACGGTTAAATACATGGTTCCAATTTGTCATCTGAAGTAATTGTCTTTTATGGCAACACTATTCCACTCACTGAGGAGAAACCCATTACCTATTATGAAAGACAGATATTACGTAAAACAATTACTACTACAGTTGAAGTCGGACGTTTACATACACCTTAGCCAAATACAGTGGTGAAAAAAGTATTTAGTCAGCCACCAATTGTGCAAGTTCTCCCACTTAAAAAGATGAGAGAGGCCTGAAATTTTCATCATAGATACACGTCAACTATGACAGATAAATTGAGAAAAATAATCCAGAAAATCACATTGTAGGATTTTTAATGAATTTATTTGCAAATTATGGTGGAAAATAAGTATTTGGTCACCTACAAACAAGCCAGATTTCTGGCTCTCACAGACCTGTAACTTCTTCTTTAAGAGGCTCCTCTGTCCTCCACTCGTTACCTGTATTAATGGCACCTGTTTGAACTTGTTATCAGTATAAAAGACACCTGTCCACAACCTCAAACAGTCACACTCCAAACTCCACTATGGCCAAGACCAAAGAGCTGTCAAAGGACACCAGAAACAAAATTGTAGACCTGCACCAGGCTGGGAAGACTGAATCTGCAATAGGTAATCAGCTTGGTTTGAAGAAATCAACTGTGGGAGCAATTATTAGGAAATGGAAGACATACAAGACCACTGATAATCTCCCTCGATCTGCGTCTCCACGCAAGATCTCACCCCGTGGGGTCAAAATGATCACAAGAACGGTGAGCAAAAATCCCAGAACCACACGGGGGGACCTAGTGAATGACCTGCAGAGAGCTGGGACCAAAGTAACAAAGCCTACCATCAGTAACACACTACGCCGCCAGGGACTCAAATCCTGCAGTGCCAGACGTGTCCCCCTGCTTAAGCCAGTACATGTCCAGGCCCGTCTGAAGTTTGCTAGAGTGCATTTGGATGATCCAGAAGAGGATTGGGAGAATGTCATATGGTCAGATGAAACCAAAATATAACTTTTTGGTAAAAACTCAACTCGTCGTGTTTGGAGGACAAAGAATGCTGAGTTACATCCAAAGAACACCATACCTACTGTGAAGCATGGGGGTGGAAACATCATGCTTTGGGGCTGTTTTTCTGCAAAGGGACCAGGACGACTGATCCGTGTAAAGGAAAGAATGAATGGGGACATGTATCGTGAGATTTTGAGTGAAAACCTCCTTCCATCAGCAAGGGCATTGAAGATGAAACGTGGCTGGGTCTTTCAGCATGACAATGATCCCAAACACACCGCCTGGGCAACGAAGGAGTGGCTTCGTAAGAAGCATTTCAAGGTCCTGGAGTGGCCTAGCCAGTCTCCAGATCTCAACCCCATAGAAAATCTTTGGAGGGAGTTGAAAGTCTGTGTTGCCCAGCGACAGCCCCAAAACATCACTGCTCTAAAGGAGATCTGCATGGAGGAATGGGCCAAAATACCAGCAACAGTGTGTGAAAACCTTGTGAAGACTTACAGAAAACGTTTGACCTGTGTCATTGCCAACAAAGGGTATATAACAAAGTATTGAGAAACTTTTGTTATTGACCAAATACTTATTTTCCTCCATAATTTGCAAATAAATTCATTAAAAATCCTACAATGTGATTTTCTGGATTTTTTTTCTCATTTTGTCTGTCATAGTTGACATGTACCTATGATGAACATTACAGGCCTCTCTCATCTTTTTAAGAACTTGCACAATTGGTGGCTGACTAAATACTTTTTTTCCCCACTGTACATTTAAACTCAGTTTTTCACAATTCCTGACATTTAATCCTAGTAAAAATTCCCTCTCTTAGGTCAGTTAGGATCACCACTTTATTTTAAGAATGTAAAATGTCAGAATAATACTAGAGAGAATGATTTATTTCAGCTTTTATTTCTTTCATCACATTCCCAGTGGGTCAGAAGTTTACATAAACTCAATTAGTATTTGGTAGCATTGCCTTTAAATTGTTTAACTTGGGTCAAACGTTTTGGGTAGCCTTCCACAAGCTTCCCACAATAAGTTGAGTGAATTTTGGCCCATTCCTCCTGACAAAGCTGGTGTAACTGAGTCTGGTTTGTAGGCCTCCTTGCTCACACACATTTTTTCAGTTCTACCAACACATTATCTATAGGGTTGAGGTCAGGGCTTTGTGATGGCTACTCCAATACCTTGACTTTGTTGTCCTTAAGCCATTTTGCCACAACTTTTGAAGTATGCTTGGGGTCATTGTCTATTTGGAAGACCCATTTGAGACCAAGCTTTAACTTCCTGACTGATGTCTTGAGATGTTGCTTCAATATATCCACATCATTTTCCTTCCTCATGATGCCATCTATTTTGTGAAGTGCACCAGTCCCTCCTGCAGCAAAGCACCCCCACAGCATGATGCTGCCACCCCTGTGCTTCACGGTTGGGATGGTGTTCTTCGGCTTGCAAGTTTTGGAGCAGTGGCTTCTTCCTTGCTGAGTGGCCTTTCAGGGTATGTCGATATAGGACTCGTTTTACTGTGGATATAGATACTTTTGTACCTGTTTCCTCCAGCATCTTCACAAGGTCCTTTGCTGTTGTTCTGGGATTGATTTGCACTTTTCGCACCAAAGTACGTTCATCTCTAGGAGACAGAACGCATCTCCTTCCTGAGTGGTATGACGGCTGCGTGGTCCCATGGTGTTTATACTTGTGTACTATTGTTTGTACAGATGAACGTGGTACCTTCAGGCATTTGGAAATTGCTCCCAAGGATGAACCAGACTTGTGGAGGTCTACCATTTTTTTTCTGAGGTCTTGGCTGATTTCTTTTGATTTTCACATGATGTCAAGCAAAGAGGCAGTGAGTTTGAAGGTAGTTCTTGAAATACATCCACAGGTACACCTCCAATTGACTCAAATTATGCCTATCAGAAGCGTCTAAAGCCATGACATCATTTTCTGGAATTTTCCAAGCTGTTTAAAGGCACAGTCAACTTAGTGTATGTAAACTTCTGACCCACTGTAATTGTGATACAGTGAATTATTGTCACGATGTCCTCCGTGGCTGCCCCTCCTCCTTGTTCGGGCAGGCTTCGGCGTTCGTCGTCACCGGAGTACTAGCTACTGACGATCTCATTCTCATCACTCCACTTGTCATGTCTTGTCAATCACACACACCTGGTGCTCATTCCCCTAATTAGTATGTGTATAAGTGTTCCCTCTGTTCCCCTTGTCTTTGTGAGTGATTGTTTATTGTGAGAGCATGTTAGCTCGGTTGAGCTACTCTACATTGTATTTATACCAAGGTGGATGTTTTCCCTTGAGCTTGTTCCTTTTGACGCTTGGGGCGTTTGATATATGTGAACTAGGGGTGTAACGATCCATCTACTACATCGATGTATCGATTTATATTCCTATGATCCAACTACATCGATCTGTGCTCGGCGAGTTGGCCTTTTGGACAACATATATCAATCTAACATCGTTTTAAAATGTAATAAATCGATTGTATCGATACTAGGAAATAACCCATTGGATTTAAGCACGTCAGACTTTATATGGATGTTTTTTCTTAGCACTTTTAATGATAAAGGCTTTAAACATTACTCGATTCAGTCTGCCTATCCGTGACGTCATCGCCCCGCGCCAGCAGCAGCGCAAAGGCGCAAAGACAACAAAACATAGCATGGCGGACGACAGAGGAGAAGCCAATGAGCGAGAAATTATCAAGCCACCATTGCGGTCCTTACAAGAAACAGGAATCTAGGAAACTTCACCTGCACTGTCCAGTATCCAGGTATTTATTTCAGTCACACTGGTTGAATTTTTGGCTAAAAGGTTACTGAATCGATTTCAAGTCACTGAATCGTTTCGGATCGTATCGTTCTAAATGAACCAATATCGTCCTTGAATTGTATCGACAACCACGAATCGTGATACAAATCGAATCGTTGTTAAAACGAATCGTTACACCCCTAATGTGAACGCATTAAACTCTAGACTTCGGTATTTTACCTCCTGCGCCTGACTCCTTTCATTTCACCACGTCACAATTATAAGTGAAATAATCTGTCTGTAAACAATTGTTGGAAAAATTACTTGTGTTATGCACAAAGTAGATGTCCTAACTGACTTGCCAAAACTATAGTTTGTTAACAAGAAATTTGTGGAGTGGTTGAAAAACAAGTTTTAATGACTCCAACCTAAGTGTATGTAAACTTCCGACTTCAACTGTATATCAATGACTGTATCAATTTTCAGTGAAATACCATGAAATATGGCACTGAAGCTACAGTATATTTAGATATGAGTATAAAGTATTAAATCCTTCAACAATGTGTGTTTTCTTGAATTGGGACTAATAGTCTCTCTATGAAAAAGAAACGTCACCCCTCAACCCCTTCTTGTCATGTAAGGTTTGAGGCATTCCCATACTGTATACTATTCCTGTAGGAGTCCATCTCACTTCCATGTTTTATACATGTCACAGAGACCTGGGTAAAAGACTGTGTTTGTGTCCCAAATGGCACCCTTTTCCCTATTTAGTGCACTACTTTTGACCAGGGCCTATTGGGAAACCCATAGAGCTCTGTTCAAAAGTAGTGCACTACATATGGGATAGGGTGCCATTTTTTGACGCAGCCTGTGCTTTTACATATCTCTTCGTTTGACCAGAACATTCTGACCTGGCCTAATATTGTGTAGCACAAACTCAACCTGAACCATTACTGCTCTCTTTACTGCAGTCAAACACACAGGAAACCAACTATTTATTTATAAAAATGCATTTTGAAAAGAGCAGATAGTTTTCATGTATGACATCACCAAACCAGTTATATCACCCACAATTCATCTTTAAGACTTCAACTGTGAACATCTTTAAGGTAGAGGCCTAGTGGACTCATGGGTTCTGGTCTTTAAAGCAAAGCTCTTAGATAATAGTAGCCTAGTGTATCAGTGAATTGATGATGGTCAGTTTACTAAAACAGAAGAACCAGCTAACAGGGACTACAGTAGGTGATGATTCAACTCACATGGCACACACATGCTGTACACTGCTCTTCCACATGGCTTGGTAATGTGAACATGGCCAGCCAAGGTGCATCTGGTGCACAGGGTCCAACCTCTACACTTTTCCCAGAAGTTCCCTCTCTCTCTCTCTCTCTCTCTCTCTCTCTCTCTCTCTCTCTCTCTCTCTCTCTCTCTCTCTCTCTCTCTCTCTCTCTCTCTCTCTCTCTCTCTCTCTCTCTCTCTCTCTCTCTCTCTCTCTCTCTCTCTCTCTATATATATATATATATATATATATATATTTGTTTTTTATTTACCATCAATTCTCCGAAAACCTCTTAGAAGATCTTCCATGAATCTGGGACAATGCAACTGTAGTTGTCTCGCTCTGTGAATTCCATGGTTTGCTCTTGTTGTTGTTGTTATTGTTGTTATTTTGGTTGTTGTTGTTGTCTCTAACCTTGTGCTCTCATACTGTACATGACATGATGTGAGGACATGACTGGCCCATGTGAACAGCAGTTCGCAGGCACTTCCAGTCTCTCAGAGC
>NW_028156292.1:0-13480 GCF_964263955.1 Coregonus lavaretus
CCATCCGTCTGTTCATCGTCCTTCCTTCCTTCCTTCCTTCCTTCCTTCCTTCCTTCCTTCCTTCCTTCCTTCCTTCCTTCCTTCCTTCCTTCCTTCCTTCCTTCCTTCCTTCCTTCCTTCCTTCCTTCCTTCCTTCCTTCCTTCCTTCCTTCCTTCCTTCCTTCCTTCCTACCTTCCTTTTTTCCTTCCTTCCTTTACGATCTGTAACGTGTTTCTGTGCATGGTCCTTGCTCATTTGTAGCATTACATGGCCGACTGCGTAAAAATTGCTTAACCCTTGCCCTAACCCTAACCTTAATCCTTGCCCTAATTTTTATTCTAAACCTAACCCTAACTGTAACCTTAGCAAGCAGTTGCTTATCAACAGATAGTTTGTTGATAGTGTGACCCTCTATAGACATCTACAGATTGACTTTCCGGACTATCCAAATGAAGTGGGATTTGACTATATTATTTCTGATATAACGAGCTACCTAATATCCTGATGCTCACACAGCTTCCTGTGTCAATCAAGATGTACACAAGGTCCAGGAACTATTAAAGGCTGTATAAATACATAACATCTTGTGTTACGACACACACACATGCAACCAAGGACACACACTTTACCCCCTGCGCATCTCCAGATAACAAATCCCAAAAGCAGTTATCTCAGTAAATCAACTGTAAACCAGAAACTCAGGAGAGTACTCTGATGAAACCCAATAACAAACAACCCCTTTCTTAAACCACTAACTAAATACACATTTAACCAAAACATCCAACTAAATACCAGACTTCCTCACCTGATTCTGACACAGAGCCATCCAATACCTAATCCCTCCATCCCATTCCAGTCATGGACAGAGTGTATTCCTACCTTCAGAGTGGTGTGAGAGGGTGAGCAGGCTGACGCAGGACGCTCCTATCCCAGATCCGAACACTGTGATACGGTTGGAGTCTCCTCCGAAGTATCCAATGTTCTCACTGATCCACCTCAGAGCCTGGATCTGGTCCAGTAGGCCGTAGTTCCCCTTAGCTGCCTGGTCCCCTGTAGACAGGAACCCTGAAAAAGACAAAGAGGATACAGGGTTAGTCAATGATGTAATACTAACAGGGATGCAATTGTGTTTCCCAAAGGTAGGTTGAGGTTGATTCCTTTGGGGTCCCAGGTTAAGACTGGATGCCTGGTTGAGGTTGATTCCTTTGGGGTCCCAGGTTAAGACTGGATGCCTGGTTGAGGTTGATTCTTTTAGGGTCCCAGGTTAAGACTGGACGCCTGGTTGAGGTTGATTCCTTTAGGGTCCCAGGTTAAGACTGGATGCCTGGTTGAGGTTGATTCCTTTAGGGTCCCAGGTTAAGACTGGATGCCTGGTTGAGGTTGATTCCTTTAGAGTCCCAGGTTAAGACTGGACGCCTGGTTGAGGTTGATTCCTTTAGAGTCCCAGGTTAAGACTGGACGCTTGGTTGAGGTAGATTCCTTTAGAGTCCCAGGTTGTTTTAGTTGACTAGTTGGTTAGGTCAACTCCAAAAGCGTGAGGTCATCAAGCACAAAGAAAGGTTGGGAATCACTGGTTTCACAGTATGTTGTACCATTTGAAGTTTCAGGATAAAAGGGACTAAATTAACTGACATTACAGTGTTTCTACAAAGCCAAGGTAACTTGCTACAAAGCCAACATAACTTGCAAAGACCACAAATCCCCCCTCCCCCATCCCTCCCCTCCATCCCTCCCCTCCATCTCTCCCCTCCATCTCTCCCACCCATCCCTCCCCTCCATCTCTCCCACCCATCTCTCCCTTCCATCTCTCCCACCCATCTCTCCCACCCCATCTCTCCCCTCCATCCCTCCCCTCCATCTCTCCCCTCCATCTCTCCCACCCATCCCTCCCCTCCATCTCTCCCACCCATCTCTCCCTTCCATCTCTCCCCTCCATCTCTCCCACCCATCCCTCCCCTCCATCTCTCCCACCCATCTCTCCCTTCCATCTCTCCCACCCATCTCTCCCCCCATCCCTCCCCCCATCCCTCCCCTCCATCTCTCCCCTCCATCTCTCCCACCCATCCCTCCCCCCATCTCTCCCACCCATCTCTCCCCTCCATCTCTCCCACCCATCTCTCCCTTCCATCTCTCCCACCCATCTCTCCCTTCCATCTCTCCCCTCCATCTCTCCCCTCCATCCCTCCCCTCCATCTCTCCCCTCCATCTCTCCCCTCCATCTCTCCCACCCATCTCTCCCCTCCATCTCTCCCACCCCATCTCTCCCCTCCATCTCTCCCCTCCATTTCTCCCCTCCATCTCTCTCCTCCATCTCTCCCCTCCATCTCTCCCACCCATCTCTCCCACCCCATCTCTCCCACCCCATCTCTCCCACCCATCTCTCCCACCCATCTCTCCCACCCCATCTCTCCCCTCCATCTCTCCCCTCCATCTCTCCCCTCCATCTCTTCCCTCCATCTCTCCCCTCCATCTCTCCCACCCATCTCTCCCACCCATCTCTCCCACCCCATCTCTCCCCTCCATCTCTCCCCTCCATCTCTCCCCTCCATCTCTTCCCTCCATCTCTCCCCTCCATCTCTCCCACCCCATCTCTCCCACCCATTTCTCCCCTCCATCTCTCCCCTCCATCTCTCCCCTCCATCTCTCCCCTCCATCTCTCCCCTCCATCTCTCCCACCCCATCTCTCCCACCCCATCTCTCCCCTCCATCTCTCCCCTCCATTTCTCCCCTCCATCTCTCTCCTCCCATCCCTACCCTCCATCTCTCCACCCCATCCCTCCCCTCCACCCCTCTCAGCCCAAACTATCAAGCTCTCCGGCTCTCCAGTGAGATCCTGACTTATTGGAGTACATGATTGTTGGTCAAATAAAAGGGCTGTGTGACCACATGTCATCTCTACATTATGGGAAATCAATGTTGAGCCTCCCTGGACGGTCACATATCACCCTGTCTATCGACCCGCCGTGATGAGAACCATATGTATATATAAATGCTGTTCTGTTGTGACACTGAGAGAAAAGGCAGGGGAGATGGAAGCTAAGAGGCCCTGAATAATGTAGATGTACTAGAAATGTTCCCTCGTAAATCATGACCTCTTTAGTGTAGGCCTTTATTTCAACAAAAACAAAACTGCTTTTTGTACTTCATGTTTGAAATGTTGTGATGTTCAGAGATTTTACGACAGGATATAGAACATGAAGTAGAAATGATGAGTAGAAGTGTGAAATATATGCAGAAATATCCCCACTATGATGCTCATTGGAGTCATGGAAATAAATCCTTCAGCTATGGCTTGTACCTCGAGTGGAGAGTAACATGAAAACATAAGCTAAGGCAGTTAGTTGTTTTACAGGGCTGTACATGTTTCCAATGTACAGAACATGGACTAGATGGACTAGACATTTCCACTGTAATCCCATCTTCACATGATGGTGTGTGACATTGAGCCTCTCTTTGGGACATATCATGTTAACACTGAGTCACTATAACCACATCTCTAGGGCTCTGTCGAAAACATATGAGAGAGAGAGAAAGAGAGAGAGAGAGAGAGAGAAAGAGAGAGAGAGAGAGAGAGAGAGAGAGAGAGACGCACACACACACATGCGAACACACACCCACCCACGCATACACACACATGCGAACACACACACACATACATTCTATAACAGTGTCTCCAGGGCTCAGGCCCAGCTGTATGATGGGTAATAGAATGTTACATCATCTGATGTCCCAGAGGACCTCTCAATAGACTCAGTGTCCATCAACCCTCCTAAACATGTGCTGCATCCCAAATGGGACCCCATTCCCTATATAGTGCATTATGGGCACTGGTCAAAAGTATTGCACTATACAGTACCATTTGCAACGCACCCAGGGAATAACAGACAGGAAAAGGAAATTAAATGAATGCATTCATTGAGATATTGAGTTCACTGGCTGCCTCTATTTCTAAACAATCCAAATAAACAAAACATTAACATTTATAAAAGCACCCCTACATCTGATCTAGCTTATTGCAGTTGCGTGGGAATCATTCAATAATAAATTAAAGTTCTGTTGAAGGTGAAAAACGTAGACGCGTAGCCCTAAGCTTGAATAAAACAAAGTGATACTGTCTGGCAAGAGCAGTGTGCAGGTTTTCCTTTTCTTTAAAAACAAACAAAACGTATTAATATAGGCACCTTAATATAGGCACCTTAATATAGGCACCTTAATATAGGCACCTTAATATAGGCACCTTAATATAGGCTCATTTTAGCAGTGGTAAAGGGGGTGTGGGTGTGGGGGGCAGGACCTCAGCAGAAGGCTATGGCAGGTTGAAGCGCTCAAAGTGAAGATTTATTTACAGCTCTTCTTTTTGATCTTTTTGATCCATATATCACAACATATCAGCAAATAGTTGTCGTACATTTATAAACTGGGTGGTTCGAGCCCTGAATGCTGATTGGCTGACAGCCGTGGTATATCACAGGTATGACAAAATATTTCTTATTACTGCTCTAGTTACTTTGGTGACCAGTTTATAATAGCAATAAGGCAGCTCGGCTAACGGCTGTATCCAGGCACTCCACGTTGCGTTGTGCATAAGAACAGCGCTTAGCCGTGGTATATTGGCCATATACCACAACCCCTCTTGCCTTGTTGCTTAAATATATAACCTACACCGGCAACAGCCAAAATAAATAGCCTCTTTATTAGGCTTAACATATCCAATCTGAACCGGCAGGCCACAGGTAGCCAGCCTATGGGTTTTTAACAAACAAATAACCCCAAAAAACAATTAATGTGGCCGAACTGGCGGGAGTTTGGAGAGTCACACGTCTAGTGGGTCATCACCACAAACAGAATAACAGACAGGAAAATATGGATTTGATGGAATCAACTCCCTCAGATATTGAATACATTGGCTGGCACTAAATCAACTAAACACCATCAAAGGGATACGATTTGGGGAAATGGTCAATTCCCCAAATTCTTCCTCAACATACAGTGCATTTGGAAAGTATTCAGACCCTTTCCCCTTTTCCACATTTTGTTAAGTTACAGCCTTATTCTAAAATGGATTACATTATTTTTTTCCCTCATCAATCTACACACAATACCAAAGCGAAAACAGGTTTTAATACATTTTTGCAAATGTATTAAAAATAAAGAACAGAAATATCTTATTTATATAAGTAATCAGAACCTTTGCTATGCGACTCGAAATTGAGATCAGGTGCATTCTGTTTCCATTGATCATCCTTGAGATGTTTCTACAACTTGATTGGAGTCCACCTGTGGTAAATTAAATTAATTGGACATGATTTGGAAAGGCACACAACTGTCTATATAAGGTCCCACAGTTGACAGTGCATGTCAGAGCAAAAACCAAGCCATGAGGTCGAAGGAATTCTCTGTAGAGCTCTGAGACAGGATTGTGTCAAGGCAAAGATCTGGGGCAGCATTGAAGGTCCCCAAAAACACAGTGGCCTCCATCATTCTTAAATGGAAGAAGTTTGGATCCACCAAGACTCTTCCTAGAGCTGCCCACCCGACCAAACTGAGCAATCGGAGGAGAAAGGCCTTGGTCAGGGAGGTGACCAAGAACCCAATGGTGACTCTGATAGAGCTCCAGAGTTCCTCTGTGGAGATGGGAGAACCTTCCAGAAGGACAACGATCTCTGCAGCACTCCACCAATCAGGCCTTTATGGTAGAGTGGCCAGACGGAAGCCACTCCTCAGTAAAAGGCACATGACAGCCCGCTTGGAGTTTGCCAAAAGGCACCTAAAGATTCTCTGGTCTGATGAAACCAAGATTTAACTATTTGGCCTGAATGCCAAGCGTCACATCTGGAGGAAAACTGGCACCATCCCTACGGTGAAGCATGGTGGTGGCAGCATCATGCTGTGGGGATGTTTTTCAGTGGCAGAGACTGCGAGACTAGTCAGGATCGAGGGAAAGATGAACGGAGCAAAGTACAGAGAGATCCTTGATGAAAACCTGCTCCAGAGCGCTCAGGACCTCAGACTGGGGCGAAGGTTCACTTTCCAACAGGACAACGATCCTAAGAACACAGCCAAGACAATGCAGGAGTGGCTTCGGGACAAGTCTCTGAATGTCCTTGAGTGGCCCAGACAGAGCCCGGACATGAACCCGATCAAACATCTCTGGTGAGACCTGAAAATAGCTGTGCAGCGACGCTCCCCATCCAACCTGATAGAGCTTGAGAGGATCTGCAGAGAAGAATGGGAGAAACTCCCCAAATACAGGTGTGCCAAGCTTGTAGCATCATACCCAAGTATACTCGAGGCTGTAATCACTGCCAGAAGTGCTTCAACAAAGTACTGAGTAAAGAGTCTGAATACTTATGTAAATGTGATATTTCCGTTTTTATTTTATATAAATCAGCAACAAAAAAACAACAACTGTTTTTGCTTTGTCATTATGGGGTATTGTGTGTAGATTGATGAGGGAAAAAAACAATTTAATCAATTTTAGAATAAGGCTGTAACATAACAAAATGTGAAAAAAGTGAAGTGGTCTGAATACTTTACGAATGCACTGTGTGTCTACCTCTCCTTACACAGTTCATGGTCCAAGCTTCCAAACAGAAGACATGCTGGCCTGACTTATATGTCTCCAAGGATCAGCGGTGGACGGTGGATCTTGACATGAACAAGGCAATACCCCAGACAATCTCTAGTCAACGTACTCTACCAGACAATCTCTAGTCAACATACTCCACCAGACAATCTGTACTCAACATACTCCACCAGACAATCTGTACTCAACATACTCCACCAGACAAGGCTCTTCTCAACTCTGTGATTAAGGTCAGTGTGGCACAACAAATCTCTGCAGGCCGGATAAACCCTGATTAGAAAGCATCTGCTCAACATACTGTACTGTAGGCTTACATTAGCAGATCATAGAGAGGGAGCGTGTGTGTGGTGTGGAACCACAGAGGGGAAAGGGCATGGCATGGATCATGGATAGGGCTCAGCCACGTTAGGTGTCACAGTAAGCTAGACCGGAGTAACACACACACACACACACACACACACACACACACACACACACACACACACACACACACACACACACACACACACACACACACACCAATAGATGGTCTCCTTCAAACACTCCCTGAAGATGACAGAGACAGCAGGAGGACAGAGAGAGAGGGATGGATGGAGAGAAAGTGAGAGAGGGGGGGGGAGAAGTGAAAGAAAAGAGAAACAGAGAAGAGAAGAGAAGAGAAGAGAAGAGAAGAGAAGAGAAGAGAAGAGAAGAGAAGAGAAGAGAAGAGAAGAGAAGAGAAGAGAAGAGAAGAGAAGAGAAGAGAAGAGAGGGCTTCAATATAAACTAGAGTCTCTCTCTCTATCTTTCTGCGCAGCTCCTCCTTCTGTTGTCCGGTAACCAGGACAACAGATCTACAACCCTCTTTAGAGGCACTATAACCCTCATCAGCCAATCACTGACTTCACACACAGCAGCACAACTTGTAACTGGGGTTAGGAGGTTATAGGAGATGTAGTGTAGTATAGAGCTGATGACTGGGGTTAGGAGGCTATAGGAGATGTAGTGTAGTATAGAGCTGATGACTGGGGTTAGGAGGTTATAGGAGATGTAGTGTAGTATAGAGCTGATGACTGGGGTTAGGAGGTTATAGGAGATGTAGTGTAGTATAGAGCTGATGACTGGGGTTAGGAGGTTATAGGAGATGTAGTGTAGTATAGAGCTGATGACTGGGGTTAGGAGGTTATAGGAGATGTAGTGTAGTATAGAGCTGATGACTGGGGTTAGGAGGTTATAGGAGATGTAGTGTAATATAGAGCTGATGACTGGGGTTAGGAGGTTATAGGAGATGTAGTGTAGTATAGAGCTGATGACTGGGGTTAGGAGGTTATAGGAGATGTAGTGTAGTATAGAGCTGATGACTGGGGTTAGGAGGTTATAGGAGATGTAGTGTAGTATAGAGCTGATGACTGGGGTTAGGAGGTTATAGGAGATGTAGTGTAGTATAGAGCTGATGACTGGGGTTAGGAGGCTATAGGAGATGTAGTGTAGTATAGAGCTGATGACTGGGGTTAGGAGGTTATAGGAGATGTAGTGTAGTATAGAGCTGATGACTGGGGTTAGGAGGTTATAGGAGATGTAGTGTAGTATAGAGCTGATGACTGGGGTTAGGAGGTTATAGGAGATGTAGTGTAGTATAGAGCTGATGACTGGGGTTAGGAGGTTATAGGAGATGTAGTGTAGTATAGAGCTGATGACTGGGGTTAGGAGGTTATAGGAGATGTAGTGTAGTATAGAGCTGATGACTGGGGTTAGGAGGTTCTAGGAGATGTAGTGTAGTATAGAGCTGATGACTGGGGTTAGGAGGCTATAGGAGATGTAGTGTAGTATAGAGCTGATGACTGGGGTTAGGAGGTTATAGGAGATGTAGTGTAGTATAGAGCTGATGACTGGGGTTAGGAGGTTCTAGGAGATGTAGTGTAGTATAGAGCTGATGACTGGGGTTAGGAGGTTATAGGAGATGTAGTGTAGTATAGAGCTGATGACTGGGGTTAGGAGGTTATAGGAGATGTAGTGTAGTATAGAGCTGATGACTGGGGTTAGGAGGTTATAGGAGATGTAGTGTAGTATAGAGCTGATGACTGGGGTTAGGAGGTTATAGGAGATGTAGTGTAGTATAGAGCTGATGACTGGGGTTAGGAGGTTATAGGAGATGTAGTGTAGTATAGAGCTGATGACTGGGGTTAGGAGGTTCTAGGAGATGTAGTGTAGTATAGAGCTGATGACTGGGGTTAGGAGGCTATAGGAGATGTAGTGTAATATAAGGCTGATGATGATATGTGATGTCAGAAATGTCATAGCTATGTACTGTAGATAAACCTAGATATAGTTAATACAATATAAGAGGATTTTGTCAGCCTAACACATAGGTATGGCATGTCTTGTATGTGATTTATACTTGGAGAATGAAGGATTCATAAACTCCGATCTGAATTCAATCAATTGCAGAGATGGGGAAACCGCACAGCGGGGTTCACTCAGTAATGTTTACTACTAAACCACACCTGGATTTAAAGGTCATCATGAACATTATGAAGGAACCCACGGCAATATGCATTTTTAACTGCATCTGATTGAGTTTGGACCTCTTTCTATCTCCCTGTGTTGAATATCCAGCTAGTTAAATATGCAGGTTGGGATCTCTTTCAATCTCCCTGTGTTGAATAGCCAGCTAGTTAAATACGCAGTATTCAAGACAATGGCCGCCAATGTATGATGCGATGCAGCATCAAATCAAACAAACAATCCTGGCCATTAGAATACAGAGGAATCTGGAGATAGAACTCTATATATTACCCAAACAAGACTGACAGACCCTACCTCGCCGTGGGCAGCATTTAAAAATACATTTAATATCGCCAATGGTTACGTTTTAATTGGAAAAGTTGGCAGCTAGTTTTTTATTTTCTTTAGAAAGCAATTAAGGTCATTGTTTTTATGCAACAGCTATTTGTGAATGTACATTTCAGTGAGGGGGAAGGCTGTTGTGTTGGTGTGCTTAAAGAGATATTTGTCAAATGTTTTGTTTACAACGTTTATGTATTATTTCTCGTTGTTACCACCGTTGATTGACGCTTTGGTGGTGATGTTAGTCAACAGACCACCCTCCCTCTGCTCTGTGTGGTGGTGATGTTAGTCAACAGACTACCCCCACTCTGCTCTGTGTGGTGGTGATGTTAGTCAACAGACCACCCTCACTCTGCTCTGTGTGGTGGTGATGTTAGTCAACAGACTACCCTCACTCTGCTCTGTGTGGTGGTGATGTTAGTCAACAGACTACCCTCCCTCTGCTCTGTGTGGTAGTGATGTTAGTCAACAGACCACCCTCACTCTGCTCTGTGTCTGGCTGTATGGAATGTAAACTAACCAACAACTTGATGGGAAGAAGACTCTTCCTCTACTGTAACAATATAGTTGATCATCTCCCACTAAAACGGAGATAATGACCCTGTGCGGCCCTGGGGCGGCAGGTAGCTTAGTGGTTAAGAGCGTTGTGCCAGTAACCGAAAGGTTGCTGGTTCTAATCCCCGAGCCGACTAGGTGAAAAATCTGTCGATGTGCCCTTGAGCAAGGCACTTAACCGTAATTGCTCCTGTAAGTCGCTCTGGAGAAGAGCGTCTGCTAAATGACTAAAATGTCAAATGTAAATGTACTCATAACCTGAGGCTACATATTGAACAAGTTTGACATCTCTAATTTCTTTCAGTACCCTCTTCAAAAAAAGACTAACATATTTTGGATCTAGCAAATGATCCCACCATGTTTCAGCAGTGTGTTGGTAGGAGCCCATGTTTCAGCAGTGTGTGGGTAGGAACCCATGTTTCAGCAGTGTGTGGGTAGGAGCCCATGTTTCAGCAGTGTGTGGGTAGGAACCCATGTTTCAGCAGTGTGTGGATAGGAGCCCATGTTTCAGCAGTGTGTGGGTAGGAGCCCATGTTTCAGCAGTGTGTGGGTAGGAGCCCATGTTTCAGCAGTGTGTGGGTAGGAGCCCATGTTTCAGCAGTGTGTGGGTAGGAACCCATGTTTCAGCAGTGTGTAGGTAGGAGCCCATGTTTCAGCATTGTGTGGGTAGGTGCCCATGTTTCAGCAGTGTGTGGATAGGAGCCTATGTTTCAGCAGTGTGTGGGTAGGAACCCATGTTTCAGCAGTGTGTTGGTAGGAACCCATGTTTCAGCAGTGTGTGGGTAGGAGCCTATATTTTAGCAGTGTGTGGGTAGGAGACCATGTTTCAGCAGTGTGTGGGTAGGAACCCATGTTTCAGCAGTGTGTGGATAGGAGCCCATGTTTCAGCAGTGTGTGGGTAGGAGCCCTTGTTTCAGCAGTGTGTGGATAGGAGCCCTTGTTTCAGCAGTGTGTGGGTAGGAGCCCATGTTTCAGCAGTGTGTGGGTAGGAGCCCATGTTTCAGCATTGTGTTGGTAGGAACCCATGTTTCAGCAGTGTGTGTGTAGGAGCCTATATTTAGCAGTGTGTGGGTAGGAGACCATGTTTCAGCAGTGTATGGATAGGAGCCCATGTTTCAGCAGTGTGTGGATAGGAGCCCATGTTTCAGCAGTTTGTGGGTGAGAGCCCATGTTTCAGCAGTGTGTTGGTAGGTGCCCATGTTTCAGCAGTGTGTTGGTAGGTGCCCATGTTTCAGCAGTGTCTGTGTAGGAGCCTACATTGGCTTACAGTGCAGTATACAGTAGCGTTTATGTAGCTGAGGCCCATATTGGTTTGTTTTAGATGGACAGCAGTAGGCTACAGTAGCACCGCTCTATGTGAGGCTCCCACAGACATAGTGTTTCTGCTTCTCTAGCTCACACCTACACACCCTAACCTTAACCCTAGCCCTGTGCAATGGGTGGCTATTTGAAGAATCTCAAATATTTTGTTTAACACTTTTTTGGTTACTACATGATTCCATAGGTGTTATGTCATAGTTTTGATGTCTTCACTATTATTCTACAATGTAAAAATAAAGAAAAACCCTTGAATGAGTAGGTGTGTCCAATCTTTTGACTGGTACTGTGTAGTGTATCTATATAGCTGAACTATAGCGTATTTAATTTCATTGAGAGATTCAATAATATTCTTCTGCGGGGCAGGTACCCTAGCAGTTAGAGCGCTGGTCCTGCAACCGAAAGGTCCCAGAGTCGACAAGGTGAGAAATCTGTTGATGTGCCCTTGAGCAAGTCACTTAACCCTAATTGCACCAGGTAATGGGTGTGCGTGTGTATGCAGTAGAAAGCTCCCGGAGCAGAAAGCACCACCTTTGTCACCTTCATGCACACAGAATGGCAATGTATATATAGTCTTTATGTCTTTATGACAACGTCCCCTCGCTATAGAGCCTGGGTGATGAGCTCTTTGCTCTAATCTGGGACCAGGCTATGGAGACCTGGAGCTCTTTGCTCTAATCTGGGACCAGGCTATGGAGACCTGTAGATCTTTGCTCTAAACTGGGACCAGGATATGGAGACCTGGAGCCCTTTGCTCTAATCTGGGACCAGGCTATGGAGACCTGTAGATCTTTGCTCTAATCTGGGACCAGCCTATGGAGACCTGGAGCCCTTTGCTCTAATTCACAATTTCTTATTTTCTCATATTTTCCCAATACATGACATCACCACTGTGTAAAATAACAGCTCTGACCAAGGCTACACAACCCAAGGGCCCTAACATGAATAACAAGTCAAATGAGCTGTGTATGTGAAACCAGGCTGTGTGAGTAACCTATAGGCTAGGTTCTAACTCAGGCTATGATTTAAATGTCTGTTTCCTATAGGCTCTAACTCAGGCTATGATTTAAATGTCTGTTTCCTATAGGCTCTAACTCAGGCTATGATTTAAATGTCTGTTTCCTATAGGCTCTAACTCAGGCTATGATTTAAATGTCTGTTTCCTATAGGCTCTAACTCAGGCTATGATTTAAATGTCTGTTTCCTATAGGCTCTAACTCAGGCTATGATTTAAATGTCTGTTTCCTATAGGCTCTAACTCAGGCTATGATTTAAATGTCTGTTTCCTATAGGCTCTAACTCAGGCTATGATTTAAATGTCTGTTTCCTATAGGCTCTAACTCAGGCTATGATTTAAATGTCTGTTTCCTATAGGCTCTAACTAAGGCTATGATTTAAATGTCTGTTTCCTATAGGCTCTAACTCAGGATGGAGCGGAAAGAGAGAGGTGAGGATAATGATGGTTGCGAGTCCAGAACCTCCCTCCCCCCACTATCTCTCTCTCTCTCAATTCAATTCAAAGGGCTGTATTGTCACGGGAAACAGGTTTACAACCAAACCAAGTGGAATAGATGATAAATAAAAAATAGAAAATGAACAGTAAACATTACACTCACAAACGTTTCAAAGCAGTAGAGACATTTCAAATGTTATATTATGTCTCTCTCTCTCTCTCTCTCTCTATATCTCTCTCTCTCTCTCTCTCTCTCTCTCTCTCTCTCTCTCTCTCTCTCTCTCTCTGGCCTCATAGCATAATGGTATGTGTGTAAAGTAATGGTGGGGGGGAAGAGGGGTGGAGGAGTGGTGAGGGAGGGAGGGAGGAATGGGGAGGAGTGGTGAGGAGGAAGGCGTGAGGCTTGTTATTGAGCTGAAGAGGGAAGTCAAGCAGACAGGGATAGATGGAGAGAATAAATGGGGAGGAGGAGAGGAAAGAGGAGGAAGAGATATAGGAGAAAGGGGTGATGACGCAACCGCAGAGCAGTTATGGCCTTTTGCCAGAGTCTCTCTCTCTCCCCCTCTCTCTCTCTCTTCCCCGTCTGGGGAAGAGAAGATCCACACAGTGATAGCCTTGACAGCCCCCTAAGAATCCCCCACAACATAACAGAGTTCCAACTTCCCCCCAGCAAGCCCAGCGGCCAGCACACTACTGAATGGGAGCCTCAGCAGTGTGGATGGGAGGATGGAGGGAGGGAGGAAGGGAGGAAGGAAGGGTAGGG